>NW_009693774.1:14904-138973 GCF_000703405.1 Apaloderma vittatum
GGTTTTGGCTAAACCCTATATTCAGAAAATATTGTTCATTTCCTTAATAAAAACATATGATGGAAAATGAATACAAATGAATACAAAACCTGTATTTTTTCTCTGAAGACATTTTTTTCTTGCAAAGTTCTATATTTTTTGAGCACTGAAAATACTATGGCCTTACATGATAACATTAACTAATCTAATGGATACTTGTTTAGCTGTGTCATTTGGCACTGAATTTTAGATGCAGTTTTTGGTAGTGCCTGAGACCACTAATTCAAAGCTTTATGACATTTTAGAGGGTAATTAAGCTTTGTGGAAAAAGAGCCACAATGGAAATTGATCCATTTTTTTCTTATCAAATGAATGCTTTAAGCTGAAAAATAAAGTCCATGCTACATGTAACGTAGCCACACCCCTATTATATGTGCCAAATATCTATGAAAGATACATTAATGATGTGTGTATTGCACTGACAAGCTGAAGGGATGAATTATAGTCTGTTTTCCTACTATTTGTGTAACAAATTCCTGTGGACACATAGATATGGAGATACTTAATTATTTACAGTTCAAGTTAATTTTCAAACCAAAGCTCATTAATTTTTGTAATGCTAGAAACTCAGTGTGTTGTTGCAGTGAGGATATTAAATTAAAATATCATATTTTAGTAATCACATATTATTCTCATGAGACAGCTAGAGTGTAACTAAATATTGTTATGTCTTTTGGAAAATCATAATTACACCTATTATAGTTTTGATCCTGAAACATGTTTAGTGCAAATCTTTAACCAGTGAAGCTCTAACAACAGGGCATTCTCACTAAATAAGTAATAGCAATATGCAAGAGGACCTCAGGGAGTTATACGCCCACTGTTAAATCCTGTGGATAAACAAGAAAAAAAATGCAGATCTCTTCCTTTTTCTGCAGAAAAGGGTGAAGTAAGAGGGAATGTTGTGTTGTTAACTTGTGGAGAGTAGGAGAAGCTAACTGCATTAGCCAAGCCTCATTCATGTGTCAGATGTGAGTCTAATGGGAAGTATTTCTTTAGAAATACAATATTAAATTTATTCCTGTCTATACATCTCTGAATGAGAGGCTTCAGAATGAACAATGACCAAAGTCAAAACTTCAGCTCTCATTTACAGAAAAATGTGAAAGCAGAAGAAAGGGCAGACTCACAGTAAGATTTTTTTTTTGTCATGGTGACTTAAGTGATTCCTTACAGAAAAGGATCAGCTGTGAAGCGTAATTTGACAATTCATAAAGATATGGTGGCAAAGAGCAGCAGAGATTCAGATGTATAGTGGTGGTGAGGGGTGTACTCCTTGGTTGTGGCAGTCCACACCAGGTACATGTGGGGCCTCCCCACGTAGCCCTGAAGCTGCAGCCATTCAGGCTGGCCTTGGCTTGGGAAACCACAGTGGAGCTGAGAGGATGACCTGCCCCACATGCGGATTTCTCTATGCTTTTAGAGTGAATTACAAATGAGTTGTAACTGGGGAAGGGCTGGAATATTAGCTTACTGCTAGTGTGCAGTGCATCCACAGCTATAAGTGGAGGGGCATGGCAATAGAGTTGTTCTGCCTGCTCCTAATTGTTCAAACTACTTCAAGTAGATGTCATTATCTTTCCCTGTTCTACCCAATTACATCCTGCTTAAGCCAATTTAACTTACCACTTGGAAGTAAAGAAGAATTGCTCCTTCTTGCATAACTTTTAGTAGGTCTTCTGTGTTGGTACTTGAGATGTTACTGTTAAATTTTACCAGTTACCTCTGGGGAGAACTCTACTGTTGAATGAGGGCTGGAAAATAGGATTACATATTCTGTTATGCCCTTCTATGATCCCTTTCAGTGACAGGAACCAAAGCAAGTTACATTTACTAAAATGTCAAAATCTGCCATGGGATTACACCATTATAATCTTAGTTGCATGAGAAAGCTGCATTTCTGTGTACTGAATTATTTAGACTTGCAGAAATGTGTTCCAGGGCATGATGTGATATCACTTTTCCATGTTTTCAGCTTTTTCTTGAGAACACAAGTAACTAACAATGACCAGTTGATCCTCCTGGGTTGGCTAGGATAGTTCTACTGCTCTTCAGCTCTTAATGCCTGCAAGTGTGATATATGTAGTTATATCCTGTGTCTAAGTTGTATGTTCAAGTGCCATATGTGTGTATGCAAATGTGTATTCATTGATAAAGCCGGTTGGTGCTCTGTACGTAGAGTGGTTACTATCTCCCATGGCTTGACCAGTACTGGCACTTGCAGAAAAAGGCTTTACAGACGTGACTGTGTCACAGCACTTGTATTTTCAGAGAAACAGGATACAAGTAAGCTTTCCCTGCTGTGGGTTATAATTAATTCCTCTTTGACTTTCACAAGAGGAGAAAACGCTTCCTTGTCATCTTAAAACTCTATTCAAAGCTTATTGGAGTCAGAGGGGGTTGCCAGCAGGCTTGGTGTGATCATTGCTCACCTCTGCAAGCAAAGGTGAGTTTTCTGCTAAAGAGTTCAAATTCAAGCATGCTGAATGTCAGAGAAATATGTAAAATCAGTAGGTTTTCTTTTTAGCCAGTAATTGTTTATTGAATTTCTTCCAGTCTAATGGAGATTGTCTGTATATTCTCTTGGTGGTCCATTATTACATTATCAGTTAAGTGTCTCTTAGATATTAGTGTGTGACTGGCACTTGTGGTAGTAATTACTTGTCGTTTCAAGGGCAATGTCACATGTGTTTAGTGTCTCTGTCTTTGGTGGCATTTTCATCCAGTGAAGTTAAATGGCTTTTTTTTACTCAAGGGAATAGCTAAAATCTCCATTTCTGTGGCTGAATTCTCTGGAGTCTTTAAATCAGAACAGCAACATGTACAAGCAACAACAATCTTAGGTGTGGTAAGTGGAGTGACAAGAGAGATAAAACATATCAATAAGGTAAAGAAAGCTGTCTTAAAAGCCTTTCTATGAAGAATTTAATCAATTTTATGCTAAAAAGTCAAATTTATATTTCAGAGCTTTCTGCCAGTCGGAAGCCAGTTAGTCAGCGGATAGAATTTATTTTGCATTATTTGGTTTAGCACATTGCAGTGTTATTTTCACTACGGAAGAAAGGCTTCCTGATGATATAGTCACTGAAACAACCTGTCTTTTTGACCTTTCCTGGTCGGGATATTTAAGTAATAAATAGACATCAACGGGGATCCTGGATTTATTCACTGTGCCTTACTCCACATGAGTAATATTGAGTATGATTAATTCTTCACACTCTACATCTATCCTTGCATAACAACAGCAGCTATCTAATTTCTTCCTCTTTAAGCAAAAAAACCCCAAATCATTAAATATATTCAGGATTATCATAGCATATAATTTGTCAAATAACTGCAGTACACAGGTTAACAGGAATGAGATGTGCTGTACACAGTCCTTGGCTGAACTCACAGAATCTTAAGATCAGCTTTTAAGTTTTGCTTTTTTTTCAGGAAGAACCTTGCAAAATCTAAACCCACTGAAGTTGAATCTATACTATAGTATGAACCTCTCCCACCCACTTGACCACGATGAAAGCTGATATTACAAATGGATGTAAGTGCAAGAACATGAAAATGTGCAATTTGTAGCAACCAAAATTTGACCTGTGCTCTATAAATGTAACAGATTGCAGTCTAGCACAGGATTCAACAAACATATCAGGAGAACAGTTTTTTATGCAAAGCACTTCCAAAGTGCTAATGTTTATCTTTAGATGAGAGATTATGGTACCTCAGGGAACACATTCGACTAGTTTTGTTCAAGCACCTAAACTGTTAGCAAAGTTACACACAGTCTGATACTCCTCACTGTAGAAGAATATTATTATCGCTATTAAATTATGAAGAGTTTCTTTCCTTAAATGGTAAGTACTCACCACTAAGTGAATTGCAAAATTGCTATGATTATTTAAAGCACTAGTGTCTTGAAACAGGACTGAGGAGAAAGCAAGCATTCAGCTACCCGAAGGTGCTCAAGAAACTCTGTTGAGCAAATGTCTGCAATCTGAAAAAAAAAAAAAGTGTAGAATAAATCATAGCAAATAGAATCATAGAATGGCCTAAGCTGGGAGGGACCTTAGAGGTCATTTTAATCCAGCCTCCGTGCTGCCAGGGATGCCACCTCTCGACTAGATCAGGCAACACATGGGGACAGAACGGGAATCGAACCCACGACCTTAGCGTTGTTAGTGCTATGCTCAACTGACTGACCTAGCTGGCCCCCAAATGTACCTTTCCATAAAATTTGTCCTGTCCAGGTTGTAGGGCTTTCTACATATAATTAGTTATGATATCACAAATAGCATCTTAACGCAGGAGAAGTAGGAGAATTTCTCTCAGTGTTAGTAAAAGAATGTCACATGTTAAAACAAAAAACCCAGAGAAACCTGTCTTACTTTAAACATTTTAAGCTGGCAGTGAACAATGTTTGTCCTCTTTGTCAAATCCTGGCATTATGATGACAAACATCTAGTAGTCAAGATAAGGTTTTCCCATATGGCTCTCCTTTTAGGCATCTTCATGACTGTCAAGGAATTAAAAGCATCTTTTGGTGCTCTGTTCTCCCTGAGATGCATCATGGATGTTGGAGGGCAAAGAGAAGAATAAATGTGTGTTCTGTGTTCTGCTTGTCTCAGAGCCTTGTGATGCGCAGCAGTAAGGTCCTGTGTATCTGCTAGGTGCAGCCTGCATGGTCTAATGGATTTCAGGTGAAGGCAGAACCACATGTGCTTTTCTTTAAGGCTGAACTGTTTGCAGTACTCTCGTCACTGTCAGTGTTCATCTGTGATCACTTCCTCAGGTACTGACACTTGGTATTTTCTGCAGCTTTGCTCTCCTCAGTGGAATTTGTTACTGTCGCCATCTTAGACATGGACACTAACTGTGCTCAGGATTCAAGGGGACACAGTGAAGGGAGCTTCACATTTGTCAGGTGGTTGTTGTGAACTGTCTGTCGACATCTCTTGTACTTCCTTCTCACCTTCCTTAGTCTGCAGTTTTATGAGGCAAGATCCCATAGCATCTGTGTACACTTCACATGTAACCCAAAGGGTGCAGATCTGATAAATATAATAACCGTGGTGGATCAGTGAAGTAGGGGATATTCCTTACACTTTTCAGTGTTTCTTCATAGCACCTTGGGAGGAAAAAGATTGTCACTTACTCCTGAGCAAACTAGATTTACAGCATAAACAGATTTGAGTCTGTGCATTACAAAACCAGCATTTTGTACTTCGTTAGGAAGTTTAGATTTTTGTATTATTGCTCAGCATATTACTTAAGTTTGTAACTTAAATGTCTTGTTTATTTATAGTGACTTGCATTTATATTCTGTTGGATAACTGTCATTGGTGATGGCTTTATATACAAATAAGTTCCAAAGAAGTTTTCTAGAATCATGAAGAAATTTGAAATAAAAGATAAAAGTTCAATTAAACTTAATTTTAGGTGATTAATTGTCTGATTATGATCTATTTGTTTATTAAAAAAGGTGGAGGTTTATTTTTGTTTTGTCTTTTTGAATAACATTTCTGCAAAACATGAGTTTTGTTGTGATGTTTTGTCAGATCCAAGCAAGTACAGTACAGTATTTCCTGTACAACTTTCTTGTATTGAAATAGGCAAGGTTCATATGTTCTTGCTCAGAAAATACTCTAGAGACTTCAAAAGGCAAATTTTCTTGCTGTGCAAGTAGAAAATTAAGTCCTTAGATCAGTTTCTTGGAGCACATAAGCTTTTCACAATTGCTTTTCTGTGACTGTCAAACATAGTAATGCCAATTTAATTGCATAATGTGAGTAATCAGCATTTCTAGAAAAACTTCCTCTAGCCCCATGCACCTTTTGTTTGCTGTTAAAATGAGTTTATTGCTGTTTTATTTTTCATTGCTGTTTTATTTTTCACTGCTTATCAAACAGATGTTGCTCAGTCTCTGAGGAATTTATCAGCTTTTCCCAGTCACTCTGACTTGGTGACTTGCCAGATGTTTAGTTTCTCTGCTGCATTTCAGGAAAAATACTGGAGATGGGGAAGAGCTTGCAGAAGTAACAGGAACACAGCTAAGTGTTCTTGCTCAGAAGATGCTTCAAAGAGGAAAATGTGAAGAAACCTTGAGAAGTGCATAAAGCATTTGTACATGTCTACCACATACAGATGCCCATTTCCATTGTTAACTTTCACTAGGCCTGCATGATATGATCTCAGTTGTTTGATACTCTAAGCTCACTTCTCTCGCATTTAGGAACACAGGTCAGATGTTTTTCAAACTGAATTAATAACTCAAAACAAACAATCATAAGTTGGACCACTTGTACATTCATTAGTATTCAGCAATCAAAGTCATTCCCACTGGATGGAGAATACCAGAGACAGAAGGAGAAAAAAGGCAGTCCATATGGAAGATATTAAAAAGAAAATGTTTGACAATATTAAAAGATCAGGTACTGCCATCTCAGTTTTAAGGGATTTTTCCAAACTTGATACCAGTTAGTCATAAAATAGTAATTGCTGCTTTGTTAAGGAATCTTATTGGTAAGAAACAAAAGGGAAAAAGAAACTGAGAAAACCTCTTAGTCAACACTTGACCTATTAGTTTTGATAGGTGAATAGCTTAAAATGAACTCTGTCAAGAATTTCTGAAATGTCTTTGCTGTTATAATCCTACTGTGGTCTTAAATTGAATGCAGAGGCAGCCACAACCTCCCCAGTCCAGTAAAAACAAAGCAAGTTGTTGCAAGCATGGTGGGGGGTTTTGTTTGTTTTGGGTTTTTTGGTTTTTTTTTTGAATTTAAGGTAGCCTTTAAAGCTAGCTGAATAAAATTTTTAGGTCGAGAAAGATGGTAACAGAAATGCTAAAGGGCAGCACTGGTCTGTCCACATGTGCTGAGTGACTCGCAGCAAGAAAGACTGCTACCTTGTCTTGTGTCCTGCAAACCTTAGTTATGAGTCAAGGAAAGGTTTGGAAGAAAATCCATTGTGTTTTTGATTGGTTTTAATTCATTTTTGTGCTTCCCAGATATGAATCTGAAGTGAGGACAAATAAAATCACTTCTGCTGGAAAGAATTTGTTTAGTAAATTAGGTTTTATAAGCTAGTGACAAAGTAAAAATGGGGTTGAATTGCAGGGTTCTGGTTTAATACAGAACAGATGCAGGACTGTCACTTGAGAGAAGGAGCTACAGACAAACTGACTACTCATCTACTTTATACTGTGACTTTTAGCTAGCTTAATAAAAAATGAATAATGGAATTGACTGGAAAGTATTAGGAATTATCCATCTCTAATAAGAAAATAGTTCAAAATTATGGAGCAGTGGTATCCTGAAAATACTAATACCTGTGTTGAGTACATTAGATCTGATCACCGTCAAATGGAGAAAAAAAGGTCTAAGAAATCTTTTAAAACTTGCATTTGACAGATTAACTAAAGATACCAGAAGTCATGGTTTGGGTTTTTTTTATTTCTGGCAAAGGCATATATTATCGTTTTTATTGATGCTTCTTTTAAAAAAACAGAAGGGAAAATACCTCATTGAGTCTGTTGCTTTCATTTAACAAAATTTCACTTCTGTCTGATAGAAATTGCTCTATAAACTTCTTGTAAGATATTTCATCAGGTCATAGAACATCTTTACCTACCTGCTTTAAAAAACCTTCTGAAAACGTGTAAATGTATTAGTCAAACCCTTTTCTAGCAAGGTTCCAGATGTTATGTGGCAAGGATTAGAACAGATACTGTAGCTGCTTTTTAATACAGTTAGTCTGATGTTTGGGTGCTTTCTTTTTATCAATTTCATCACCATTACCTGACTTTAGTGCAAAATGTTTTAATCAGTATAATAAAGCTATTTTCCCTACCCTTTGGTGCATCTTAAGATTATCCACAGAAAAGAAATTTGGGTCTGAAAAGGAAATGACACTACTCCATTTATATCCTTGCCAAATATATTTTTGTAAAGATTAGACTGAATAAAACAAGTCTGTGACTCCTTCAAAATACAAACCTAATCTCTGTAAGGCTTTGAATTATATTCCCTATACATGGCAGAGGATAATTCCAAAAGCTCTGCTGTGACCAACCTACCTGCCATCTATTTAAATAAAATCTCATCATTAAATTATGGATCAAAACTTATTGTAGTGGTTTTTTTCAGATTTTTATAGATTTTGTGGCGAGGCGAGATGTTGAAGACCAGCGAAATCTCTGCATAGAGGGTAAGGAATTTTTTTAAAATATAATGGCATAAAAAATAGGCATGGTAGAAGTGTTTTGAATTGTCCTATATACTTTTATAACATACTTCAGTCAACAGTGAAACATTTATTTATGGATATCCTGTGAAAGCATCAACATCTATTATGACGTAAATATCACATATACCTTTAGAGAGGTGTCCAATATATGTGACAAAAGGTGGGGAGGATAAAATTGAAATGGAAATCCTGTTGACAGCTCCATGTGGGTGCTTGAACATTGCATCTGTGTATTGACAAGGCAGGAGAAATACTTCAATTTTCTTTATCTCCCATATTCTTCATAACAGGGGTGAGTCCTGTATCCTGTATGTAATGTAGCCATGTCCAATTACCTGCCTAAACACCAGGGAAGTCAAGACACTTTTCCCAGGTCACCTACACAAGTTTTAAAAGGAGCAAAGCTAGCAGTATTTCTAGTACTTTAAATTGATTTTCAATCAGTTTAAATAGAAGGTAAATACATGTAGAAACATTTGAAGGACCAAATTTGATGTCCTGAGGGTGCATAAGTTTAACAAGTTTGGCTCAACATATTCTACAAAAGGATGGTTTCTTTCTCTTCAGATTTCTCGATCCATCTAATACAAATTTCTTAATATCTATGCCATCTGACTATTTATAAGTTAAGCCAAATAATAAAATTGGACTTCTGCTATGGAGAATCAGATTCCCTAACTGCAAATGTAAATGTTGCCAGATGTACCGCTGTCATATTCCAATTAATAAATCATTAGAAAACACAATAAGGGCCTGGATATCTAGTGGTTCAGACTGCTTCTAGAAGGAAGGAGAGAGATGATGAGAAGGTAGTTACAATGTCAGGACCTGTGTGAATTTGGGATATTTTTTAATAGAGAACTGGAAAAGAAGGATTCAGCTCTGTTGTGTTATCATACGCAGAATGGAAAAGTGAAATAAAGGAAATCAGATTAAAGATAGAGCAGGGAAATGAGGCCAGTGATTTCTATTTCTGTGATGACGGTGACATATATCTGAAGTGGACCAGAAACTTCTTTTGATCACTATTCTCTGCTCACAAACTCTGGGTCAGTCCTAAAGTCTATTTGAAATTGTCTTCTAGTTGCAGTGACTGTTTAGCAGTGTGCCACTTGTAACTCCATGCAGACCTTGCTACGTAGCCTAAATAAAACTCTGAAAATCTTTAACATATTCTGTCAGCATTATATACAAGGGTAATATGCAAGTGACAGTTGCTTTCGTAACACCTTTAAAATTCTTATATTTCCCTGAGTTTTTTCTCTGACAGTGTTAATGTTTTTTCCCTAAAGTTTTCAGAATTAATCAGTTTAAATCACAAAATGTCAAGAAATTATGTGGATGAAAACACTGATTGAAATCTGTTATCGAAATACAATTTTTTTTTTAATAATCAGAAGTAGTTAAAATTGCATATGCGTGGTGAATGTACTCCGGTCTAGTGACCATGTTTGCATCATTCACTTTGCCCTCAAGTCCTGAGGACTGGCAATGTTTTGTCCCCATTATCTTGTTTTGGCACAAAACTGCTGTTAAACTGCAATTTTAAATTTGAGGACAGCCAAAGTCAGCTGCTTGTGAAGCAATACATTCTGAGATTTGTAACTTCACTCCAGAAGCAGCACAAGCACCAAGTTCAGTAGGAGAAAAACTCGTTTTTTGTACATTGCTTATTAGCTGCATGAAGGACCAGCACTTCCATTGCTGCATAGTGGAAGTTACAAGGGGAAGGAAAATAAGGAAAACTAAGGAAAGAAGATGAGAGAGGGCAAAGGGTGTAGATAAAGAGTGATCTTTTTCAGAAATCCAGCAGGATCCTGGGACATGGACAGAGAGGATTTAGGCCTCCCCCATGCTAAAACATCATCAGCAAATGGAGAAAGAGCTGTTCTAACTGTTTATTCCAAGCTGCATCTGATCCAATGTCGGTTTTTATTTGAAAGTAGGGACTGTGTTTGTGCATATTAGAGAATTCTGAAAAATGCAAAAAGCACAAATGGAGCAGTAAGCATGGTAGTTACTTCACAGGTAATCAATATGGGCAGAACTGCCAGAGCAACATGATTGCCTTTAACTTGGATAAAAATGGCTGCTTTTTGCTTGAATATTAGCAAATACATTAAAAATTTGAATCAGGAACCAGGCCAATACACAGATTTTTAAGGGGAGGTAGTGGTGAGAGTGAAAAAATATGGTGTTTGATAAATGTAGTTGCTAATGCACCCTAGATCTTCCATGGACATTTAATTCCTCCTGGCCTCTATCTTTGCCAAAAAAAAAAAAAAAAAAAAAAAAAAAGGTAGAAAAGAACACAGGCCAGATCCTTAGGTCAGCAGACATGGAGTTTAAGTCGTGGAGTTTCAGTATATGCTTCAAAAGCTTTAGCTCTGTGAGGGAAGTGTTGGAATACCACCTGTAAGAGCAGCCAGGAAGCTCAGCAGGATGTTTCCCCCGGAGCCTTGGGTGCTTTGAAGATGCTAATCCCATCCCTTCTGTCCTTTTCTCCCTGGAGCTATTCTTAACTGTTACATCAGGTGGTATTACCCAGCAGCGTTGGGAGAATGAGTTATTTCAGGCAAAGAGCAGTCAGTGTGCTGGCTGTGAGTGAAAGTGAGCAAATGAAAGTTTAAGACTTTTATCCACAACTGAAAGAACAAAACCTGAAGAGATCTTCGCTTGTCACGCTGTGGTAATTAATAGCTAACTGTAAGATTTTTCTCCTAGCGTGATTCAGAAAATGTTTCTGAATGTCTTTCAAACTGTGCTGACTGACGACCTCTAAATATCAATTCCGTGACTGGAAGATTTTAATTTTCTTGAATCCTTAACAAGTGACAGAGGCATGCCATTATGTCTAACTGTCCTATTGCAAAAGCCAAGCCATTAAAGATCTCTGGAGTCACTGGTGCTAAACCGGTATCTTTATTTTAATATACTGTCAACACACACCAGAAAAATAAAAGTGTAAGGAGCGGAAATAGCTGTTAGTTGTCTTGTGCAACTGCGTATCCAAAATGGGCAGAGGGAGGGGCCGGAAGCAATATGAAATTGGCAAGAGAGCAAAGAAGTAAACCCGGGGGCAGCATCTGATCTGACACTCCTTTTCACAAGGAATATCCTCATTACATTCAGCTCTGTTTAAGCCAAAGAACTCTCTTAAGGGTGAGCGTGAGGCCCATTCTCAGCGTAAGGAGGGATGTTTGAATCTCTGCACTGTTAACCCAGGCTGCAGTTCTCAAAGTCTAGTAGTGGGAAGTGTGAAAGAACTGGACTCAGAAATACGTTAAGTACAATTAAAGTGTAATTGGAACAGCTACTGTAACAAACTATCCAGTGTCAACCTAAGGCCTAGGTCCTCAAACTTAACAATGTAGCAAAAAAAGGATCAAGGAAACCAGTCAAAGCAATTTAAAAGTAGTTGCCGATTCATCTTCACAGTGGTGCTGAAGGGTCTGATGACACTGTTGCCAGTGCTGGCTGGATGGGCTGAAGGTCATCCCAGCCATGTCTCTACTTTTAACAAGTCACAGCAAGCTTAAGTAATGGGGAAGACAAAGCTCTTGAAGATTTCAGAGTTGTTGGGGACTGAAATAAAGAAAATATTCTGTAATTATACATAGTGAAAGAGTTTATAACTGTTGTAGTATTAAAGCTATGGAAGCTCCACTGCCTGCATCTCTTGGCTTGTTTCAAGGTGAATGATGTCACAGTTTGTTCCCGTGGCCCCACGTTGAATTCATTATCTCTTCATAAAACAGGAAGTTTTATGGCTCTGCAATGCAAAGATCCTCTGTCAGAGCAGAACATCCCCCTTCTACCCTCCATGCCTGTAATATCCATGCTAAGCTTGACATGTGATAGTTTTTGTGATTACCAGTAAAGACGTAAGCTACTGCAGCGTGTATCATAGAATCCAGAAAAAATGCGGACGGAGTTAAAGGAAACTTTCTAAAGTTTGAGGCCTCACTTTGCCATTGTTTAAATAAGTCCTGTGTGAAATTTAGCATCAGCAGAAATTGTTCAGATGGATTATTTTCATTTGTCCAAAGCCATATTACATTTGTCCAAGTGTTAAAGGCTGCCAGTGACTACAGATTCCCATAAAGTTTATTACCTCCCAGTACTAAACTTTGATGCTGGCAGGTAGAATATAAATGATGAGAAAAGTTTCTACATAAATGATGAGGGGTAAAATCACTTGTTTTTTTTCTAATATTCCAGAGCCACTTCACCATTTTCGTCTAGCATTAGCCATCGCAAAGACCAATTCACTTGGAGTGAGAAGAGAGAGGTGAGTAGTATTCAGCCTAACTAAGCCTCTGTGAAAGCAATCAATAAACTTTCATCTCTTCCTGAAGGCCCACACATTTACATAATTGTACCTACTTTCCTTTCAGTATCAGACATCAGGGCAGATGTCTATATGCTTGCTGCTGTTATTAGGGTGCTTTGGCCATCTCATTTCTCAGTGGCTTTTATTGTGCTCATCTGTTCAGGAAGACTGGGCTTTCCAAGGCTCATTTGCTGGTTAATTGCATTCTCAGATCCTCTAAGATGTCTGTAGCACCTGCTCTCCACTTCACAGACTCTTTTGATCTCTCTAGAAATATCCAACTTTGATTATGTGAAAATCTTTCCTAACTGTACTACGTGCCTAGAAAGCAAGTTAAAGACTGCCATTGTGACTATTGTGACCTATGTTAGGACTGAAAATATAATTCCATAATATAAAAGTCTGAAATGAAGTGATCCTGTTTGCTATTCTGTTTGCGTGCTTCACTGTTGGCTCTAGTTTTCCTTGTCTTACCAAACACTTAGGCAAAACATAGGATGAAGTGAAATGGTAGATTGCAGCACTGCAGCATGCATTTCAGTAGCTCTAAAAATGTACAGTATAGATCGAATTATCACCTGCTGGCACGAATTTTCGACAAATAAGTTGAAATCCTATTTACCTGAAATACCTCAATTTATTTCTAGCAATATGTGTTTGCAGATGTAAAATCGTTAGTTGCAGACCTAATTGACTATTCTATTTGCACAGATATCCTTTGGTAGGAACAAAGGTTTGATTTGTGTACCTTAAATAAATTGCAAGCATTATTTGGTTTTAATCTGACATTTATTTCATAGTTAGAGATGCTAGAGAAGGAGAAATGTGGGATACAACTGTCCTTTGTTACTGACTGATTACATGATTAAGTTATTTAATCACATCTGTCTGCCTACTTTATGGGGCTATTTTGGGGGCTGCTTGCTGAAACATTTTGAATCTGTACAGCACTGCCTTTTCTTACAATGCATTGTGGAGTCGGCCTTTCTTTTAGTTGGAATTTTTAATGAGTTTCTCTCCACAGGTGTTTGTAAAGTTGTAGCCAAAACAGCACAGCTGTCTCTGAGGCTTGGAAAAAAAGTGTTGTACATCTTAAAATGTTCTGATAATCTATGGGGTTAACACAGAAGCGATGCAGTCTAATTCCTCCAATAACTTGAGCTCAAAATTTGGGAGGAACTGGCCTTATGGAGAAATTAGACAAAATGGCATTAAATCCTAACATCGTTACAGAAAGTGTCATAATATATATTCTCAAATAGAAGCAATTAAGGCTACACAGCAAACACTAATTCTAGCATTTCCTGACTTCTAGTTTTTGGCTTTGTAAGATTAATAGTTGCATGCCCATGCATGAAGTATGTGAAATTGTTGCCATCTCTGTTTACCATTAATGTTCCTGTAGTGGATATTCATGAAATTACATTCTTGGGTCTCTACCTCATACGGAATATACTACTGTACTGCAATACTATATACTGTAATGTAATTAGAATTAGTGATAATGTGTTGGTGAAAGTAGCAAGAAGAAATGAATGAATGCCCAAACCATGAATGCTGTAGGAGATTTAAAAGGCTAAAGGTGATCACTTTCCTCTGATAAATGAAGGTCAAACTGCCTGTGCCACTATTAATGTGATGGCTGCTCTGTGTGATGACAAATCTTTACGCTTGCTGAGGTGCACACTCAAGAAGGTGTATTTGCAATTGTGCTGCAATTGCTCCAGTGAAGAAAAAGCTTAGACATAGCACTGCTGCCCCTCAGAATTCAAATGTGAACACTAATGATACTGTCTACAAGGCTTGCAGCATTCCCCCAAAAGAACTAAGCACGAGAGATTTGTAGTGAGTGCTGTTGAATTTTCTAGCTTTCTTAAGGTTGACAACTAGTTTTTGGTTACTTACTGATAATTCAAGGTCTGATGAACAGGCCCTTCAAGCTTACTTGCAAAAACCTTGCAAATTTAGTGAGGCTCATGATGCAGAGCAAATTTTAAAAAAAAAAAAAAAAGGAAAAAAAGCCACCAGATGCCACTGAGGCACCAATTGCCAGAAAGTGTGAACTGGTCTGACCCTGAAATTCATGTAGCCTGCAGTGCCTCTGAGCCAGTATGTAGAGGCTGATTATTTCCCATGGCCCTTTTGCTGCAAACAGCTTTGGACAAGACTCATTCAGAATCATCATAGAATCTTTCAGGTTGGAAAAGACCATTGGGATCATCTAGTCCAACCATTTATGCCCACGTGGTTAGTCTCCCATTTTGATGTTGGTATTTATGTGCTTGAAATTGGATACATTCTTAGAGCTCATTGGTTCAGCCTTAGAACACTAGATAATCCAGGGACTGCAGACAAAAAGCTGGGAAAAAGTTATTTAGAACCTACTGTGATTTTTTTCTTCCTCCTAAAAAAAAATTATATGGGCAGAAAGATGGTATGATATGTAGGGAGAAAAAAAGAAAAGAAAAAATGTTACTGTTCTGACTAGAGTGCTTCACCAGCATTCTACAATTTTATCTTCCAGGCCAAGATTCAATCAAATCTGTTCCACAGGTAATAGGCAAGCTAAGTGCATCTGTCTCTGGCGGTGAAGAACCTTAGCCCTTTCTGTGAAGGAAATCTATTTTAAGTTATATTCTCTGAAAAGCTGAAGAAATAATTTATTGAAAGAGTTTCTTAATCAGACTCCTGACTCACTCACATGTAACAACCCAAGATTTGACTGCCAAAGTAGAAATTTTCGTTGGAAACTGGTGTTTTGTATTAGACACATATTTTTAAAAAGAGATATGAACAGAATTTTAATGTTTTGTGTCACATCGTCTTCATGTGTGATATCACAGCTAGAAAATTATAGCTTGTGATAACATTTATTTGGCATGCATAGAAATAAAACAGCAAAGATGAGAGGTAAACAGAAGTTGACAGTTGATCTGTGAGACCGTTGAACCCAATGGGAGTTCTGTTGTAACTTAGATTTTAAATTGGGAATATGTTCTTGTAAGATTCTTAGGACACATCCAAAATCAAAATGAGGAGACTTTTCATTAGTTGGTTCAACTCTCTTGGGAAAGAAAGTGGCAATATCACTAAGAGCACACTCTCTCTCTTTTAGTAGTGGAGCAGGCTTTTAGAAAGAAATAATCTTTGTGAATTAATGTGTTAACCCTACTTGTCCTTTTCCTGGTCCTCCATCCAAAAAATAACTTCCTTGTTTTGATTCCAGTGTAATCCAGAAAATAGAGCAGGGATATATTTGCCAGGGGTTGAAACTGACCCACCCACTCCCACCTGCCTCCCTTTGCCAAATCTTTCTTATTTTTGTGGTTACATTTGGGCTTAGTAATAACAAAAAATCACTCCTTTAAAATCAACTGCAGAGATAGTCAACATCTTTCACATACTGTTGAGTGATGAAATTAAACAAACAAACCAAAAAATCTCTACTTTTCCTTGCTTTGTTTTCTGATTACAGTGCCAGAAAGAGCTTTTGTCTCAATTTTTAATCTACTAATCTGAAACAAAGAAAATTTGCTCTCAGAAGACAACTGAAAATCAAGGGTTTTTTACCACTCAGTTTCTCATGAGTTTATTTATTACTTTGAGAGGTAGACCAGAAAGGGGAGTGGCCTTTTCAGACTGTAAAAGGTTGCATCTAGAAGTTTGACGGTATTAGAGCTGCACTGAAAGGATTTGTCACTAAATACAGGACTACTTATGGAAAGCATTACACTGTATTATTTTTAATTTATAACTTAAGCTCTTAAAGTTAGTAATCTCAGCTCCTTAAAAATGTATTTTCCTGTTTAAAAATGCTGGCATGCATGTCATACTTGGAGGAAGAAGATATTAATGTATTGATGGTGTTGTGAAAGTGTAGACTTGGTGACTAGTCTAGAATCAAAACCAAACTCGTTCTCTAATGAAGCAGCTGTTGCTCATACATTTTAGATGTCCAGACTAGACACTTCTAATAATAACTAAAGCAAGCCTGGATACTCTTACTGCTGTTCTTGCATTGGGATATTTTCTTTGTGAAGCCACCTTTCTTCCATCGGTACTTTATTCTGCCCCTCTGCAACTGATTCATTTATGAACCCTACTTATGCCTCCTTGGAGGAGGCAGTTCGTCAGACATGCAACTATGAAAACTGTTTTAAAGAGGCAAAATGCAGCTAACTGCGTAGCTGCCGTTAGTAGGGCAATATAATGTTCACAGAGGGGATGTGCCTGATGCAGTGCTGGCATCTGCTGAAACATGTGCGGCCCTTAGAAGAGAGAATTGGGCAGTTGCCCTGCACTGTTAATTGGATTTCTGCTTTGTGCTGAGGTTACAGAGCAAAATGTATCATACTGAGCTGAGAACCTCCTTCATGTCTGTATTTTGATCCTTGCTAAGGTATATACATATTAAAAAGATTTGAGGTTATATTCATGTGACTGTCTTCAGTCGTACTGATCTGAAAGTTTCCTGAAACACAGAGGATGGATGGCAGGTTTTATGCATCTGGAATAAGTCAAATCTGAGTGGACTGTCACCTAGAAGGTTTTTTAATTGTTCGGTTAATCTCTCTAGAGTTGCAGGAGAAGGCAGCGTAGCACCACTTCTGCTGTTCTATGTTTGCTCTTCTGTCCTTTATCTCTTCACAAAACTGCATTTTGTATCAAAAATATGCCCTCTATATAAGAAAGTGATTTAGTATCTGTATAAATTCAGAAGAAAAAACAATAGTGCAGCTCAGTTTTTGTAATAAAACATGTTTTGTTACATATGTTTTAGCTTTAACAGAATTCCATTTCATTAAAAGATGTTGAAATTGTCTTGTATTGATTTATACGGCTGCAGAATGTGTGGGCAGTGCTGTAACTATTCATTAGTTAATTTACAGATTAGAGATTCTAGCTTTTGCAAGGCTGAAAGTTACCCTGTAATGCAGATGAAGCTATTCCTGTAAAATAAATCAATTCTAGAATCAAAGCAATGGATGAAGAAATAAGCTCAGAAAAAAGGTATATATTATTTGCTGCATAGCCATAGCTACAGACTCTGTTGAGAGAGATTCCATATATGCACATAGATAGAATCAGTACCTAGCCCAGGGACTTGAAAGTTCAAAAAGCATGCAAAATTGACAGGTTTTAAAAAGCATGCAAAATTGATAGGTTTTCAAAAGCGTGCAAAGGCAGTATTATGCAGTTGGTGTACAGAGAAATAATTTAACCATGATTTACACAAAGGTTTTCTAAGGAAAAAGTCTGAATCTGCATCTCTTGAGACTAGTTTCTTGTCTGTGAGAACTTTGTTTCTGAGAGTATAATATTCTTGAGAAGCTGTTCTACTAGTTAGTATTTGCTTTTGAAACTTAAATAAAAGTCATTAAAACTGTGACATTAATTATATGTGCTTATTTTTTCTCATTTTGCAAATCTGAGCTGTTGTTATGAGAAAAATTTTGCTAACGAGAGAATAAGACATTTATGCTATTTTATTCCTTATTGTCAAGGCGACTCCTATTAAAGGCTGAGTTCCCCTAGCCCTGAAACTGTGTGGCTGATGCCAAGAAAAAAAATGCTAAATTCCTCAAAAGCTACATCCTGAATCTCAAAAAATATCAATTACACTGTTACTATAGCACTTGAGCCCCGTGGTAGGGGAAGTACAGGTTTGTTACTTATTCCTGGATGCCAAAAGCATTGGGTGCTAAGTTTGAGTTATAGTCACCATCATTCCAGCCTCCATTTGTTAGTTTTGTGCTAGTAAGCCACCATGTAACTGCTTTTTCTTAAAAGCTTTTTCTTAAAAGGACCTGAGAATGCCAATGTCCAGGAAGAACTGCAAAGTGCTTCTTCTAATTCAGGAATGACTTTTGAATTCTTCAAATTCACAAGGACTACATCCATTTAACAGAAAAAAGTTTTGAGTTAGATCTCTGTGTCAGTTGCTTCTCATTTAAACATTGCATTAGGCTGCTTTACTGTGATCACTTCAGGCTTTTACTGGTAATTCAAGTGAGGAGGAAGATGATTGAGACATACTTGAAAAAATATTGCAACTGCTCCTTACCCACCTCGTAATACTAAAACAACAGCAAAGTACAGCTATAGTATAGTGCTTGCATGGGAAGATAATCTTATTAAAAAGCTGTCAATATCATTATCTTCAAGCAAAACTGAAACACAGGTGCATGAAATAACCTCCCCAAGTACAGAGGAGAAAACAAAGAGCCTTTAAAATCTGTTTTCCTGTCCAGTGGGATAAACCTATATAAATGATCTGGCTTTGACTGTTTCTTCACAATAATTTATCAGACCTGTTCTTCATGGTGCATTTTTTTTTAGGGGAAAAAAGGCATATGGTACTACAATACTTCAGAAAAGTATTTTTGAATACTTTGGTGGTGATGGGTATAGTCAGGTATGAAACAAGTGCTGTACTTGTGAATCCATTTGCCCACTAGGGGACACTGGGACATTATATTTCTGTTCAAGTGAAAGACATTTCGAAAACAATGAAGATGGAAAATCCTCTTGTTCTTGCTCTAAAATAAAATGAAAACCATGCATATCTAATTTCTGATCCGTGCAGAATGATGTGTAATAAGTTTCTAAAAGTTTAATGAGTAACAAGCTTCTGGGCATGAATGCTAGATCTGAGACATTTTAGCAAGTAGTTCAAACTGGTCCATGATGTTACAGGTTTTGAATTGCAAAGATAATTGATCATATTTTTGGCATTTCCCACTCATTAAAAACTGTGTCAGAATGATGGATTAATCTGTGGGCATTTTCTGTCCTTGCTATAATCTTCGTCAAAGGAATGAGGTATTGGAATTATAATGTCTCTTGTATTATATGACTTATGAGGCCAGGCTTTAGAACTTTGACTTCTTTAAAAGTAGGGGTTTTTCCATGGTGATTAGATAACCTGCTATTTTACCCCTTTCGCAAGTGAGCAACACTAAATAAAAACAACTGAGTAAAAGCAGAAGCTAATTTTAGAATGAGAGTAGGTTAATGGTGTGCAGTCTATGTAAAAAAAGCCTTATGTACTTTCCATTAATACATTACATTTCACTGCCTTTTCCTGTTGTTGACTTTACTAGAAAGGGGCCTGTAATTTATGTAGCTAGGCTGTGAATTGAGCTGTGCTTTCAAGCAGAACCTGTGTCCCAGGAGAGATTCTGTTGCATTATTTTACTCCCTTCTTTGGCAGGTGCTAAATATGAGGTTGGAGATTTTAATGTTTTCCCCAGCTCCTCTCGTGTGGGGTGCGCTAACATATTGTAGTTACGGGATATAGGCAAATTGCAAAGAGAGCTTATGACTCTGAAGTATCTCTCTGAACAAGTGCTTATGAAGATGAAGCACCATCTACATGCCCTTAGAGGGACAATTTAGGTCTGAGCCTGAGAGTCCAATCAGTGAATTTAGCCTATTTTGTTACTATGTCGTCCAGAGGCTTTTTTCACTTTGTGAGCAGAAATGCATGAGTATTACCTGAATCATTCTTTGCCTGTAGCTTAGCTGGAATGACATACATACTGACATACAGATATATACATAAATGTATCTATACATCATTTAATGGATGTGAAGAGCACATATGACACAACTGATTATAGGGCCTAGATCATTATTTCAGTCTGGTTTTAAATTTTCTTCCCGCATAAAATTCAAAGCAAAAAATACTGTAAGCCATCACTGACAGAAAAGAGGGAGAAAATCAGGTGTAAATTTACCAGAATCATCATTTCTATGCTTTGTAACTTTTAATACGTATTAACATACTAACCTTTTCCAAACTTCTGATTTTATCATGGTTTTATTTCCCTTTTTTGCTTCTACACCATTCTAGACATTGCTCTTTCAGTGAGATGTCTGGCAATTTTTAGAAATTCCAAGTCTGCTGTACTCAAGTGCTTCATTGGTGTCATTTTTTAGAACCAGTGCATGACCAGAAGCCTGAGAAATAGACATCTTAAGTCCTGAGCACACTTGCATTGTAAAATGACAAGTTTGATGTGTTTTTAATTCAGAAAGGGTTGCATGGAGGATTTACCCGTATCATATACACCTTGAAGGAAAGAATCCCATTCATTCGTTTACCTTTCTATCAGACTCTTTAAGGAAACCACAAGAAATGGCAAAATCCAGACAAAAAATTAAGTTAATTCTGTTGTCTTTATGCATGTCATACGGTTCTTAGTCTTTTGAAGACTGTAATTTTAAGACTTATCACTTAAGTTCCCATATGCCTGTTACCCTGAAGGTGGCTGTGGTGAAAGAATAGAGCAGGTAAGATTGGTGGTGAAATTTGTTGTAATAATTCCTAGAATCCTATAACAGCCGAGGCTGGATGGGACTCTGAAATATCATCTGGTCAAACCTTTCATGGCAAAGGAAGCTTAGATGAGATTATCTATCACACTAAGCAATCACATCTCGAAAACTTCCAGTGATGGGGACTCTGTCATGTCTCTGGGGAGGTTTTCGCTTTACATTCATGAGCAGAGTTTATGTATATACTCATTTTCTGAACAAAAGCAGCCGTGAATTTTCTGAATGGGGCGGGGGGAAGTGAGTTTATCTTTTATGGGTTATTCTGTTCCTAATGATAACATTTGGAAAGCGATTACTTAAGTCTGTTGCTCAGCATCTGGTCTCTCAATTGATTCAGCCTGTATCAGCAGCATTGTTTAGAAATAGTGCATGCAATATTTGTTCATTTGGAATGCAGTGACACAGTTGAGCATATTCTAAATTTTGTCACTTGTGTTTTGTAAAAGAAAATCCTGATAAAGACATGTACTTGAGTGTTTTAAGAAGAGGAATATTCAAGAAAAAGTTCCTTTTATCTTGACAAAGATAAAGGAAAACCATATTAAGGAAACCAATGGCATGCCTGTAAGTAGATCCCTAGCATGCACATCACATATTCTGAAAAGCTCCTATTACATGCTCCTCTGTTGTTGTCTTAGTCATAGGAGTTCAAGCTTTATCTTTGTTGTTCACTTCTTATGTATTTTCCAGGTTCCCAGGCCTGCTTTAGAGTTTGGATTTATCCGGGAGCTTAATCTGAGAGGGGCACAAGCCAGGGCAGCGGCCACGAGCAGACCACAGATGTATCCCATCCCATAAACATCATCCTCATTATAAAGGGGCAAGTTTTGCTGAGGATGGAAGCTTCTCTTCATCCCCAGAGGTGTTTGCTTACCATCCCACTCCCAAGGACTGGTAACAGTTTATCGTGACTGCCATGCATTCACTGGGCTGGGTATAACTTTGTGTACTTTATATTGGCATTGGTATTAATATTAGTTTTGCTGTTTCGTTAAATTGTTTTCATTTCAAACCCCAGGTCTCTTATCCTTTTCCCGATCCCCCTTCTTTGCTAGGGAGGGGTCATCAGGTGATCAAATGACTACTATAGTTTAGCCCCAGATAGAAACTAAATGTATACATTATGATTTAATCCTTCTTGTTCTCCTAACAGAATGCCTTAATTAATCACAGAATCACAGAATGTTAGGGGTTGGAAGGGACCTTTGAAGATCATCTAGTCCAACCTTCATCCCAGCATACCTAACCAATAAACAGATGTATGTTGATGTAGATATAGTCTGGTACAGAAAAATGAAGGTAGGTCTACAAAATAATAGTGTATTTTGAAATATGAGAAATAAGGAAATACGAACAACTCAGAAAAGACACTGTGTCCTTAATGAATGCTGAAGAAAAATAAGACAGGAGAGACCTTGATGAGGAGAATAACCATGTGTTTGGTCTTTGAACCTCTAGTACATTAGTCTTTGAGTTTCAATAGAGTGAGAAATCATAACATAGTTTTTTTTATAAGCAATCAATGCTCTGTAGGTTTAAGAAAATATGGGAAGTTTCAGCAGCCAGTAATTTTATCCGTGGCAAAAATGAATCTGACAGCTGAAATACTCCATGCATGTGTTGTACACCATTATGAACCTATCCGAAAGGAAGGAAAATTAGATTATTCCCTAGTAAAACAGTAAACATTACCCGACAAAGCAAGAGAGAGTTTACTGTCACTTTATCTGTCTTAGTTTGCACGAAATTGTAGTTAGTAGCTGCCTTAATACAATAGTTTAGGCATGTGGTTTAAAATCTCTTAAGGCCCTACTGGACAGGGAGAGGGTTTATAGTAGTTGAAAATCCTTTTTAGTCAGCTACCTTCTGTATCTATAGGAAAGACAATTATAAAAAAAAACCCCAACTCCAACACATTCGTTCTGGTTGTTTAACAAAACTCACAGGTTTTTCTTCACTCATAAATTAAACATAACACCACTGTAATTGTGTTTTTAACAAATGCTTCTTCTGAATGTGTGAGAACACCTTAACAATAAAAGTCACAAGGCTGAATATGTGAATGCAGTTTATTCAGATACCTGCATACAATGGATCAACGTTCTGGCACATCATAAATAGCTAACTTTTAGTGAGTTTGACACGTGAAACATATTTAGCATCAAGTATATTATTACAATATTTTAGTTGCCTATTCAGAAGGCTACTCTACCAGTAACAAACCTTGTTGACTTTAGTGGGTTTATACAGATTATACATCATGAAAAGCAGAGAAAGTAAGACTTCTGTGACCAATTTTAGGCATTGCACTAAGAATGACCTCAAGTATAGTGTCAAAGATTTAATCAGTATCAGTAGGTTTTATTTGAGTAAGGATGACAAAATTTAGCTTTCCCAAATTATAACACAGCGTATTTTTTCAGCATGGCATTTTCATTAAAAATTAAATGCGGTATAAAAATGTCTCCAATGTATTTGATGCCTTTCTGGAGTACAAAGGACAGCATATTGCAAAACAAAACCTCAGAAAGTATTTCAAATTTTATGCAGGAAAAAAATAAATAGTTTAAAACATGTAAAACATGAGCTAAACTCTCAGCTTGTGAAAGCATTGCTATTCACATAAGATGTAGAGAATATTGTGAGAGCTTGATTTAATGCAGTCTATTAATTACTATTAATTATTTAAAATATTCTAAAACTCCCCCGTGAACCCCTACTGAGATGCTGGCATGTTGAGCAAGCAATTAAAATACAATACAGTTAACCATAAAATAGAACGCATAAGTAAATAAAATATTAAAAGGCTAAACAAAGTGGTGGTATTAACAAATCTTTATCACTAACTGAACTTCTAAATTCTCTGAACCAACCCCATTAGCTGCTTTGTTTCTCCACTCATAAAGTCCTATCTTCTCCAAAAATCATACTTACAAATGTCAAATGTATTTGAGTTTTTTTATATAAGTTTATGATCTTTACTATTGAAACCAATTAATTTATGCCAGGAAGAGAAAACAATGGTTGAAAAAAGAGCAAACTGTAAAGAACGCTGAATAAGATGGGCTTTTATTGATTCTAGAAGATATTCTGGGAAGCAGAGTGAGGTGACTGTTAGTTACAAGGTTGTTCTCCTTCACTGCCACCCAAAAAAAGAATGAAAATATTGACATTTTTAAAGAGAGGAACAAACATTAGTATATATACACTCTGAAATTGTCAAAAAAGTATTATAAATAATAAGCATAATGAATTCTAGATTGTAAATATACAGCTATAGTGCTCTATTTTATGCTGTGGAAAAAACCAGAAATATTTTGCCTTTTAAAGTATTTTTTAGTGACTCCCAAATCTCCTGTCATCTGAAAAATGATATTTTGTACCATTTCTTCATGTTTTGTCTCTAAGCAGCATCACATCATGGCTCTCATTAACAACTGGACATCAAGGTGAATAAATTACAGATTTAATTAAAGGATGGATGTGGTAGGCCACTCTTTCAAATATCATTGAATATAATGATATATATATATGTGTATATATAACCCTATCTGCTGTTTCACAAAAGGCATAGAAGTCCTAATATGTAAAAAAAAAAAAAAAAAAAAAAAAAGTATCTGAGGAATCAAGCCTAGGAGTTTTGGAAAGAAAACAAAACAGTCATCATGTTTTTGCAGGCAGAACCAGCTTAGAGGGTTTTTTGTTGTTATTTTCTGGCATGAATGTCATGAAGATTACTGCATTTGAACAAATAATACAAGGGCATTGAATTCCGTAGATGTCAATCTACAACTTTGTAGTTCCATGTATTCCATTCACAATTATTTGTGTCTTCTGAAATGTGAAAGACTTGATAATATATTAATATGGAATTAGAGTTATAATGCATTAGTGTAGTGTATTTACTTAATAGTCTAAATTTTTGAGTCCAAAGTCAAAGTTTACATTCACAATGTCACTATTCAACTAGCATTTAAGAAATATAATCCACTTTCTCTTAGAAAAATAAATCTTTCTGCTCAACCCGGCAGCAAATTTTATTAGAGCATAATGACATGGCAAAGATCAACATGAACCCTTTGCCTGTGGAACCTCTTTAGACATTAGGAAATGACAATGCAGTTAACTACACTGGTGTCTGCCTGGGCTAAGAAGATAGGTATGCCACTGTAAATAAGACAGTTATGATAAAAGCCTTTTATAATGTAATAGACCGACAGAATTCTTTCTTCCCTGTGTCACTGTAGCAAGAGCTACCATTTACATACTAAAATGGTGAGAATTGTTGACTCTTTTTTTTTTTTTTTTTACTGGAATTGAAGCAGTAGAACTCTGCAATCCTGAAATTTCCCTCACTAGTAACACCTGTGTACCAGGAAGTGTCAGCCTTTGACTATACTGTCAAATGCTGAGGCCTGAAATTTTGACCATTCAAAAAAATCCCCAGTATATTATATTATGTATTTGCCTCTTATTTAAGTTTTACCTAAGGCTATGCTTCTTTGACCCTTCTCATCCCTAGGGTCTGGTGTGGTAGGCTTTCTTAAAGCACATCTTGCAGATAAGGACTGTGAAGGGGAAACAATC
Organism: Apaloderma vittatum; assembly: GCF_000703405.1. Classification (NCBI taxonomy): domain Eukaryota; kingdom Metazoa; phylum Chordata; class Aves; order Trogoniformes; family Trogonidae; genus Apaloderma; species Apaloderma vittatum. The sequence goes on from NW_009693774.1 coordinate 40,439, forward strand.
CAGATAAGATTATTATTTTTTAATATCTTACTTCCCCCTTTAATTAAAGGGAATTCTAAAGTGCAACAGTTTAATGCAAGATAAATGCTGTCTGTCCACTTGGTTGTTAAGCATAAAAACCCCCTGCAACCATCTGTCACGATTATTAGTCATATCAAGGTGCTTTGTACTGCAGTTCTTTGAAGTACTACTGTAGGTTATACATATATATATGTCAATTTATATTGTGTCATCCATTACAAACTCAGTACATACATTTTGTAAATCAGTGTGTCAAGGGAAGACTGTTTCCTTTAATGGGCATGCCAACAACTATTAAAAACACAACTGCGTTATCAAATGCTCAGTGCTTAACCGAAGCAAGAGATAAAACTCCAGAAATTTTCTTTAGTGGTTACATTCTATTAAATTTGTTTTGTTTGAGTGGTTGGTTGGCTTTAACATTTAGAGTACCCACTTGGTAATTTTGATTATCATTGGATGTGATTTGCCAGAGTAGCAACTTGTACATTTTCACACCTACACAAATGTTTGTGAAAATCCACTCACAAAAGATATTCCAACATTTACAGAATGATTGGTACAGTAGAAAAAAAAATACTGACATATGATACTCACTTAGAAAATTATTTCTGCTAAGCTGTAGTTATGGTATTTGTTCTCGCTGCCACTCACACTGCTCCTGATGTGATTGTCCGTTGTATCCTTCCAGATATGTTGACTGAGAAAACTTTGGAATGTGATTGTGTTTTTCCTACTTGTTTTGTTCAGTGTATTGGAGGTCTTGCTCTGTGATTGGTCCTAGATGATCTGTAGTATTAAAACACTGTTTCCTCCTCCCAAAGCCCAGTTCTTGAAGAATTAACCAATGAAAACATTTGAGCCAAGGGGACCAAGGACCTTAATTTTGAACAGCTAGGACAGACATGTATTGCCAAGTACTATCAAGTCCTGACATAGATTTTTTTTAGAATGTTACAGCAAGGCCATACTTTGAAACATCTTGTCAAAATATATTGCCTTCAATACTGCTAAGTCTTTGATTTTATATGCAATTTTATTCTTGTAATGGTGTTACTTGTGTGAAATGAAATGAGCACGGTAGTGCTTACAGGATCCAAACAATTATTAAAGGCACAGTGTTCATAATAGATTCAGTATTTTGGTATATTATGCGATAGGTATTTAGAGATTGAAAAGCCACTATGTTATTACTTTTATACTAGAACATTTTCTAAGGTGTGTTTTATAAATATATGTATTTCTATTTCAGAAATATTTTCAGACCTTTTACTGTTTTTCTGCACTCTTGTACGAGTAGTTACATGACACTCTGGGCAAAAAAGAGCAATGAACAAAAAATCCAACAATTTTTATTACTTCATAACTGTTTTCACTGAGTGCAGAATTTGTTTTTGTTAAAATAATTTAAGCTAGACCATATATTTATAAGAGATTTTTTTTTATATATTGAAAAATGTATTTTATAGAGCTGTTGTTACTCAGACATGTTATATCCCAAGCATATACGAGTCGGTGTCCTTTTAAGCTAAAGCTGTTTTTTTTCTTTAAAGCTGAAACACAATTTCAGTAGATAGTAACTGACTATTTCTATATTTGATCTCTTATTTCACCAACAATTTTACCTTACACTGGAGAGTCCATATGAAGAAATCAATGTAAGAGGAAATAGTCACAAAATTTTGCCTAAGCTTGCTTGCCGTGATGTCAAAGACAATAGAATATTCCAGGAGGTGAGGAAGTAGTAGAATAGAACAGAATATTTCAGTTGGAAGGGACCTGCAGTAATCATCTGGTCCAACTGCCTGACCACTTCAGGGCTAGACAAGTTAAAGCATGTTTTTAAAGGCATTGTCCAGATGCCTCTTAAACACTGACAGGCTTGGGGCATCAACCACCTCTCCAGGAAGCCTGTTCTAGTGTTTGCCCACCCTCCTCTTGCTAAAGAAATGCTTCCTAATGTCCAGTCTAAATATCCCCTGGTGCAGGTCTGCACCATTCCCACGTGTCCTGTCACTGGATAACAGGGAGAAGAACTCAGCGCCTCCCTCTGCTTCCCCTCCTCAGGAAGCTGTGGAGGGCAAGGAGGTCACCTCTCAGCCTGCTTTTCTTCAGACTACACAAACCCAAAGTCCTCAGCTGCTCCTCATAGGAAGTGATGTACTTGCAAGAGTTTTTTACTTTTTAAAGTCTTCTAGATAAATAAAGATCCAGAATATTTCAGAATTCAAAATGTGAAAGATTTTGGGTTAAATGGCAACATGTGGAAATAAGTGAAAATTAGTTACATACATAGATGTGTTAGTTTTCCATAAGAACTCAGATCAAAGGGTCCCACTGTACTAAGACTAAATTAGAAGCATGGATCTGTAGATTTTTTAATGGTCCCTTTAAACACTCACTAATTTTTGTTAATGAATATGGAAATATGCCTGATTGATCACTAATTACAAATGAACTACACTATTAGATTAGTGATGGTATTTCTTGGACAAAGAAAATTGAATTCTCAAGGTTAGTTTTCTTACAGTAAGCCAAATATTCCCCAGCACTCTGCAGCATCATTTGCATTTCAATTAGATTGTGGCTCTGTGCCACTAGTTACCATACCTTGTCTTCGATGTAGTCATCCATTGAGTGAAAAATGAAAGCGCACTCATTTTTTTTTGTAAAAGTTGGTTTCCTATGTGCATTGTTTTTATAGTATAAGTACAAAAACAGATACTATAGTTCTATCTCTAATTTTAAAGAAATAAATCCAACACCCTTGAAAGCTTAGAATCAGGCATAATTTGCAACACACATATATTATTAATATGCATTAAGAATGATAGTGATGATACTGGCAAATTCATTGAAAGTTCCATTCATGAGAAGCAGCTAACTTGTATTTCCAGACAAAGCAAACGTACCAACTTTGTACTTTGGTGGTATCTTCAATCTGAATCTTTTACTTCACTGCTTCTTCACTAGCAGGAGCAACTGCATTTTAGTGAATAGGAATGCTTCTCACTGCCTTTCTTTTTCCTTTTTTTAATTTTTATTTAATATATATAAGTAAAGAAACATGTCACATAATTATCTGTTCCAGCAGTACCTGGAATTTTTCTCTTTTTTCCCTGATTTGCTGTGTTCATTTCCTTAAGAATTTTTTATACTAAAAATCAGTACAGAATAACATACTTAGTTCTGATGAGGGATGCATACGATAAATAGAGATTACTTGTATTTTATTTTTATTAGATAATTTTATACTACTATATCAAAGATATATGTAATAACTTAATATTATTATATAAGATAAAATACAAAATGTAAATATAAAACATTCAAGATCAGGTTGAACAGCGCTCTGAGCAATCTGATCTAGTGGAAGATGTCCCTGGTCATTTGATTGGGACTAGATGGTTTCTAAAGGTCCCTTCCTACTCAAAACCATTCTGTGATTCTATATCCTGAACTGGCCATGCCATGTAAGGTCAAGTCTTCTGTTGGTAATTTCTGGGTATTTAAAAGTACCTTTTCTTGACAGCTTGCCTCGAAGACATGTAAATAAAAATTGATAACAGAGACTCCCCATTTGTATGCAGTCTCTTGTCCTTGTTGTCTTTCCTCTTGCAGAACTACACTGTTTAAAGATTGAATCCTTTAACGTCCTCTCCAGTTCTGAAGTGAATAATATGGCAGTGTGCTAAATGAAGATCATTAATCTAGTACAGAAAGATGGAGACCTTTGACAAAAACAATAGAAGCTAACAGAATTATCACTCTCCAAAATTTCTCTTTTTGTTAAACTGAATGAATGTGGGGTTTTATATTATGTACCTGTGGAATGTCACCGTAGACTGGGAGTGGGGGTTGACACCTGTCACCTAAAACAATAGGTAGGAAATAAATACATTCAAATTACCGTTGCACAGATTAGGCGGTGTCAAAGACAATGTCATCATTCTATTGTTAGTATTAAGAGCACATGAAAGACAAATCCAATGAGACATTGCGTATAGAGTTCTCAGAAGTGACTGTAAAGAGCAGGAGAGAATTTAGTCTCAGCATATTTTAGTGCTAATATCAAATACTTTCCATCTCAGGCCCTACCTGATGGATGTTTAGTGAATCCTTTTGTTATACGTTAATGCTTTCCTTGCTTTTTCTGCATTTTATTTTCCTGATTCTTACTGTATTAAGTTGCATTTTCATTAATATGAAGTGATAGGCTGCTTTCAACACTGCTTTAACCACAGCCAGACCAATGCTGATTCCACTCTCATTAGATCTCAAGCTAAGCAGGTCCATGTGAATCATCTTATTAATGAGAAACTTTCTAAATAAATTCCTTGTTGCAGCAATGTGAGTAAGTGGTGACTCAACAGGCAGAACTGTGGGGTACAAGTCAGAATTGAACACTTTTCTCACCTTAATTGCTCTGTGTTAGTAAAGAGCAGATTTTGTGTGTCAGGAAAAATCATTTCCACTTAGAATAATTTAAAAACAAACAAACAAACCTGAGGCTTTTTTGTGTGTATGTGCAAATGCAGCATATTTATCACAGTTTGCAGTAGCTTGTTTACTGGTTTGTTTTATGTTCCCTTCCTAATGTCATCAGAGTGCTCCTGGGCAAAAACCTAAACCAGCAAACATCAAACTGACAATAGGCAGGACAAGTATTCCCAGGCCTTGAATCATCTGAAGCAACCACGGTAAATAATTGAATGCAGCCATAGCATCAAGCAAATGTTTGACCAAGAAAGGATGTCTCACACTGCATTTTAAATGTCAGCAAAGTCAGGTTCTGGTGAACAGCTGCATGGAGCAAATTTAACAGAAAGGAATCTGAAAATGTCCCATTTCTGCACCAAGTGGCAATATAAGTTATTATCACTGAAGCACAGATATGCTCAAGGGAGATCATTTGACTGTGATCATCCATATGGAGATACGGTGTGTGTAGGACCGTGAGGCTCCAATGGAACTGTGTTAGAAGCCATAGCTTCTTTTCAGGCCTCTTTTTAAGGAAACAACAATGGCAAACCTATATAAAAAGAAACTGCAAGTGTCTCTGAGCAGTCACTTTTCCTTTCCCTCTGCCTCCGCATATAAAAGCATGCGCTTTCAAGTCTTCTCATTGTCTCACCTGTGTCCCAGGTCCTATGGTGTGGGCTTCATGAAGACATGCAGAAAGAGGAAAGGCTATGTACTATGGATTCCATGTTTCCAGGTCTCTGGAAACTAAGAGGTAGTCTCTTGCAGTTGGTAATGCTTCATCTCTTCTACATTTTTGTTTAGCCAGTTGATGTTAATGGATGTTGGGGTGAGTGAGTCTAAATCACTAATAGCGCTACTAGTAGTTCCCCAAGTAATATTCTTTCAGAATCAATCAACATTAGAAATTCTTTTGGTTTGTGTCTGGAGAAGGATTGCTGGTATGAATTGTATTATGGTGGTTTGGTACATTAACTGCATGAAGAAGTTTGCAGTACTGTTAGAATACATTTTAAAAGTGACAGCTTCTTCTGGGATTTTAATTTTTTCAAGGAGTGAATATTCTTATTACAGTTTAGAGCTACACTAAATCTTTCTCGATTTAAAGGCTGTTGTCACAAGGAGGTATAAAATAAGGCTTTCTACTTCGATATGCTTGACTCAGATACTATAGCATCTACTGTGAAGATCCTTAAAGGCCTAGCTAGTTTGCATGTATGTATTCTTGGCTACTATAAACTAGCATAGCTTTACTGAAGTCAATAGAACTATATGGAACAGTTCCTATGAACTGGGCTCTCCTACTGTTCCCATTTGCAGCATGAATTTGTCTTTTGGAACTTCTTCACTGTGTGCTTTCAGATCCATAGATACCATTGATGTATCAGCTTTGAGGTTTGTGAAATGAGTGCATGTTTTAACAAAGAATAGGTAAATGCAAAAAAGATTGAGAGGAAGCACTATTTTAATACCTTTGTAAGGTACAAAGAAGAAAATGGTCTTTGCTTCTCACAAATTTGTTGTAGACATTAGGAGACTACAGGAAACCCCAGGGAATTCATATCAAAACTTAGAATGCTACAGTGAATCTGTTTCTGATGCAAGTGAATGCTGTTCTTTCAGGGTATTTTTCTATTCCTGTATTAGTTATGTGAGAAAAGTCCTGGATTCTATCTTGGGCACTTCACTGTAAAATTACCTGAGAATAGACAACTCTGTTCTTGTTTTCTTGATATGATATTTAAGGAACAATTTTGTGATATGTCTTAGAGTTTTACTGCTTTAGATGTATAGCCTTCAAGGATTCTCTGGCAGCCAAACAGTAGCTGAAATAGTTCTGTGACTCAGCTTGGGTACATAGGGTTCTTGGTAAAATTGCAAATTTAAGACTGATTGCCTTGCCCCAAATATCTTTGAGTGATCAATGAATTATTCCTATATTTGCATATGTGTCTGTCGCTTCAGGTGGTCAGAATCTAACTAGATGTAGAAGGTCTGCTTTTTAATATGGAGTTATTCCTTTTCTTTTCTTTTTTTTTAGTAACAAATTAGGAAGAATTTAAAGAGTGAGTTATCCAAATGCTGATTGGTTTTAGATAGCTCTTTACTTATCTTATGGAGAAATCTGTTTTATACAAAATTTTCTCTTTAGGATGCTTAATGAGCAGTTGTTTATAAGAAAGAAATAGGTCTACAATATTAAATAATCATTTCTGTATTGTACTTATAATGTGAAATATAAAATCATTTTTGAGTCCTATCTTCCCATGCCAGTCTCAGGACATATATTTCTGAGCCAGTAATTAAACATTAAATACCACATTTCTGAAGTCATGAACATGCACAATGATTGCAATACTGCATTGACAGACTTCTAGAGATAGCTATTTTAAGTTTTTAAGCAGGCATAGGAGAACTTAATCAAAGAATCCCAACTCGGTCTTTTATGTAGTAGAGAAAACTGAGAATTCTATATTCATCTGCCTTTTTTGCTTCTAAGATGGTGTGCAAAGAGTCAAATTGTAGAATGATATTCCTGATCTATAAAAAAGGATGGAACCTATAATTTACCAGCAAAAACCCTCCTTTATGAAAACTTCAACTGAATTTTGCAAATATATGTGCCTAAATATTTCAAAATTGAAGTAAATCCTTTTTCAGAAAGCAGTATCCACATTGCTGTCTCAGTATGAATAAAATAGAATTAAATAGTTAGGTACTTCTTAAACTTTTAATGTTTTATGTGTTTTTACTGATTACTACATAAACCATCAGAGAGATGACAGCTGATTGCTTTTTATTTGTTATTGCTTTCTATAGGCTTCTCCTTTAAGCCCTTTTCTGTAAATATGCTTTCTGTAAACATTATGACAGTGTCTGTTAATTACAACCACTGCATGGACAATGATGGCTGAGCAAATTAGTAAAATATACACATAACTTTATGGCTTTCTATGATATCCACAATTTAGACTATGTTCCTCAGGGCCTGACATGCTCAGACAGTCTCCCTGAACTCGGCTCTAGCTAGTGAAGTATCTCTTAACATAATTGGTTTTCCAACATCCTACCTGCCAGAATAAAAGTCCTGGGAAATAATGTTAGGCTGGGACTTCCTCAGGCTCTAGCAACTCCTGGGGGCCACAGGCTTCTTTTCAGTCATGTTCTTCTCAAAAATGACCTGTGCCAGTCAAAGATTATGCATTCGTGTCCTTCCTCCCAAAATGCCCTCTGCCCCCAACTGCAGCTGAAGTATCTATTCCATTATTGGTCATATATGTCATTGATAACATACTGCCATTTTAGACGAAATCAGTGGCTGTCATGCCAAAGTCAGAAATAAACTTTGCTTTTGCTATTGCTGCTGGCAGTGGCTGGGGGAACGGTGGGAGATACTCATGTGAAGTCTTTCTTGGCCACTAATATCAGACTACATGGCTACTCTGCATTTATTTATGACCTTGTCTTTCGTAGCATGTGAACCTCAACTTTTCTTGTCTAACAGATACTGTAGTTCAAGTAGATGCTTTACCAATTTTTGAATCTTGAAATGTTTGTGAAGATACTAGGATAATGCCATTTGGCATTTTGGAATATTAGACTATTCAGCACAGAGAAAGCTAATTTTTTTGTTTATCACCTTCACCAACTTGTGTCTTATTGCCAGTTTGGGAGCCATCCATCATCTATCTGACATGTTTATTCAGGAAGTCACAACTGATAAATCTGAATTATCTGGTCTCACTTGTCAGCGTGCATGTCATCCTTGAACAAATGCAAAATCAATTCCAAACCAAAGGGTATGCTCCTGCCAAATGTTAACTATTGACTGCAGAATAAGTTACATGTTTCCTAGTGATTAGCAAATGTTGGCAAACTTCTTGACTCACAGCTTAGTCTGGGAATTTGGATCATACATATACTTCAAGGAGGCAGTGGGGTAAAACACATAATGGCTCTTGTGTTCTGAAACATAATTTCTGAGCTAATGCAGTTTCTCGGCATCCTTCTCTCCTTTTCCTATGGTGAAAAAAAATGTTACAAAAGTCTGCCTAATGACTAATCAGAAAGTTCCTTTAAAGAACAAAATGGACAGAGGAGGGGAAATTATCTAAAAATGACAATTCAGTACTTCCCTGAGTGTACATGGCCACGCACAAGTCTTCAATCCTGATAGCCAGCTCACCTACCCCAGGGTGAATAATAACCAAGAGCCACTTCTTTACTGGCTGGCATCACCCTAGAAAAAGCTAAGATAAATACAGGAGCAGTGTATGAAGAAATAAAGGTTCTGTGAAAGTCTTAATATTGACTCAAATGGGGAGGTTTTTAATATACAGAGACCATAAGATAAACACAAGTTGAAAAATAACTTCTACTGAAGACTTTTTACAGGCAACTGTTTTATACCTGCTGTGTCTGGTTTTATTTCTTTAATTTACTGTATTAAAAAAATAGATGGTTCTTTTTCTCTGTTTTGTGGAAAACCCCTAGAGTTAAAATCATGAATGTAAGTGTACATACATTTTCATGTAAATGATCTTTATTCCAAACTAGAGAGCAATATGAAAATCCAGTAGCTGGAGGTAGCCAGCTAGCTCCTATAGCTGTGTCCAGCATAATGAATAACGTAATATGGTATGGATACTTTTAGTCTTGAGCTTTGGAGATTCCTAGCGTTAAAAGTAAATATTAGATTTAAAAGTGTGAAAATGCCTCCTAAATTCTCCTTCAATAATCTTAAGCTAAGTTTCCCTTCATCAAATGAGAGATTTTCAGAATCAAAATATCAGAAGTGAATAGAACTTAGTATGTTGAGTTTTAATGCTTAATTCAATTTCTCATTAGTTCACACATGAGCGATTGCAAATATTCATTCATCTAATTAATAACTCAAAAATACGAATTTTTACAAAGTTTCTAAGAGTTAGGGATGGCAACTACAAAATAATGATTCTTATGTTATCAGTCAGTGGATCTTCAGTGGCTCTCACACAAGGTCGTAGCGGGTTTTGCTTCTGTGTTTACATGCTTATTTTAATTACTTGTTGATGAGGGCAGACCTGCATCCAAACTGCTGAACTGTATTTGCTTTGCTCAGATTTGAACGGGATACAGTACACGCAAAGCTCGTAAAGTACAAAGTGAATATGCTGACACAATCTCAGAAGAAAAAAATATGTCTAAAGTATAAAACCACCAAAGGAAGTGAGTGTCCTGCCGTTTACCAAACTCACCAGGCTAGTTGTTCCTCAGCCATTTACTGCAACCACCTGAGCACTTCACTCGAGTTACACTTTTGTAGCAATTCTCCACATTCAATTGATTGTTCAAATAGCTGACTGTTTTCGAATCAAGAGAGTTTTCAGATGCACATGGGCAAAAATTTCTTAGTTTAATATATAATGCAGAGGATAGTATTTCTTATTCTGCCTGCTTGTTTTCTTTCTATATCAAATGTCTGCTACTCAGATGTTTTAATCATCTAAAACTCTAGAAATTCTCTGCTAACTCAAATAGATAGGTTAACTCCTTGCTTTCTGATACAAAAATCTTTTCATAGATTATTTTGCGCTGGCTAGTTCTTTTTGGAATGCTTATTAATAATTAGTCTAGCCTAACAATTGTCTTCTCTTTGAGGTTAGTACATGAAAACATCCTCTCTTATATGAAAATACTCTGCTTTCTAGTATTGTTTTCTTTTGTACCGTTTATTGTTTCTTTAGGGCAACTCTGAAAGAGAGCTAATTAAGTTTTTTAATGATATTCTGAAAAATTAACTCTTTTATGTGAGGAGGAAAAAGCTAATCAAGTCTCAGGTACTAAAAATTTGGATTTTCTTGTAGTTTTTGATATCTTATGTGATAATTGCTTCTGAAAAGTACTTCATTGCTTTTACCATATTATGCTGTTTTGTAATAAGTGATTAACAATCTATCCTTGTCAACCTTGTCCTATCTCCAGTTCACCTCCCATAGAAATTACCTGTCCTTTTGGGTGCTCTTTAGAAGAATAAATCAAGGTAAGAAAGAATACAAAGTTATAGAAAATTTTATACATTTAGTTCCACTAAGAATATTTTTTATATCAAAATTGTTCAGCATACATATTTTTGACATTGATCTTGATTAACTAATTCATTTATTATTTCTTATGCTACTGATAATGTGCAGAAATTCTTTTTTGAACCTATAGCTATACATAGTATTTCTTGAAAAAATTTTCAGTTTGCAAGTCCTGTCTGGGGAGAACTGTTTAACCACACCATTGAGACTGTTGCATCTTCAGCGTTTATTTTGCAAGATTTAGAAGGAGAATACGGTGTCTGCAAAGATGAACAACACTTTGTTAAACTTGCCACTGGATATTGTTTTATTTAGCATCTCCTAAGGTATTTTTTTTTTAAGTGCATTCTTAGTTGGTCCTTACAGACTTCTCAGGCTTTTGCAAATTGCCAAACATTACTATATATTACTTATTGATAGTGTGATCCTATCAGAATTATGCAAGTTAAGTTCTCTGTCATATGATTCTCAGACTTAATATCTTACAGCCAAGTTCTCAGCATAGATTTTGCTAAAGCTCTTTTTGGACCTATAAACCGTGGGCAACCATGTGACCACCTAACTATACAATTACAGGTGAGTGACTGAGGACACCATTTTCCCCTCTACTCTGGAGCTTTCAAACTCCGAGTTTCACACCTTACGTTAGGAGAATGAAGACGATGTGGCATTCTTAGTTGTTAATTTTTTTGAGACTTCACTTGTGGCTTAGTATTCAAAGATGGCATACATTGTATGCCATTTGCTGTATACATTGTATTACTAAAACCTAGGTAATTTTTTGCTTTCAGCAAATAAAAACTAAAATCAGTTCTAGAAAAAAGGTCAAATCAACAGTTGGCAAAAGTTTACAAAACTGTAACAGACAAGCTATTGCAGAACTCTTTAAGCTGTTGTATTTGCAGCTCTTCAGCAACCTGTCCACATTAAAGTCCTGATGGTGTCACGAATATCCAGCTATACTCCACACTAAGAAACAGGACTCAGAATAGCTCTCCACCTGTTCCCTCATAGATGAATCCTTCTAGCAATATCAGACAGGGAATATGGCTTTTCTTTAAGCAACGCATTTGAGGAGATCTTTCTTTTTGTAATTTATCTTTTCATAAAAGGGTAAAGAAGGTCAACTTCTTTCCCCCCACCTCCCAAATAGCAGTTTTGCTAGAAAGGATTACTTTTCAGTAGTTCCTCCTATAACCCAGAAAAAGAGAGAAAGAATCCTTTGAAAATTGTCTGGCAGATTAAGAAAGCCAGTACAATTTGGGGGCCAGGCTCCTGCCATCGATTTATCCTCTTTCTTATTACTTCATCAGCTTTATCAGCAGGAGACACAATACTTCATATCTGTGAGATTGTGGTCTTTTTGCATTCATGGACTATTTTGTTGAAATTAAGTTTTACTTCAAACTGCATCTGTATTAGAAGAGTATGTATTGTTCAATGATTGAATCATAGTGAGCTTTGGCGATAACATGTATATTCAAATACTACAGTTTACTATGTTGGTAATAGTAATGCATCTTTACCAGAGCTAAAAAATAATTATATGTTTCAAGCTGCAGGAAAGTAGAAGGCTCGTCTTTTACAATTCTTAGCTATGGACAGATTTTCACTGTTTCCTTTCTGTTTTGTTCTGTTATTATGAAGTTCTTTGAATTGCCTAAGCAGTCAATGAGAGAACTACTTACCTGCTCTCCACAGCTCTTGACATCAGCTAAACAATGCACGAAAGTGTTTTATGGAAAGGGACAGGTAGGGGAAGAGATATGGAGACAGCAGAGATATAAGATGACATTATACATTTTATGAATTGACAAAAGAAAACACACTGAAAGTCAAAAACCCTCAACAGTAACAACATTTTTAGAAGACACTATCACAGTAAATAAGATTGTTCAGAGGCTTTTGGCAAAGGCAATAAAATTTTTGTCATTGTTCTCTATTGGTAAGTAATCCTTGGAAAAATTAAAGATGCTTCTAGTGAAGGGTAACTAATGCTAAGAGAATTTGCTGCTAGCAAATAACTAATGCTTTTACAGTAGAATCCTATTAAAAGGAAAAGTTTATGGCACAGTTATGGTCCAGCTAACATCTTTGAAAATTGCGTGCTCCCATTCTTTTAGTTAATGTTGTGTGATGTTAAAATCTCTCCTTACATGGCTCCTTTTTGGTTTTCTGTTATAAATTGTGGGAATAAAACCTAGGAGCCAATTTAGAATTTAAGTGATTAATAAAATTTATTAAATTTAGCAAGCGGCTGAGTAAGCAAAACAGCGCTGGGCAGTGGGGAGCAGCTCTCACCAGGAGTGCTCATACCACAGCTGCACCGGTGCACGGGCAGATACCTTGGTTATATGCAAAGAAAGTTACAGATTCATTAGATGCTGGTCGGCTGCTCCTCCTCTTGACACCTGCGCAGTGCCTCCTGGTGGTCTTGGGCAGGGGTCTTCAAGTAGGAAGGCTGTAGGTCTTCCTCACGATAAACTTTTGCCTTGGTTCAAAAACTTGTTGTTCGCAGCCCATTTCTTAAGATATCTTTGTCCTCGAATTCCACAGGGGCCTTTCATCACCAGATGGTCCTTTATCACTAGGTTCTTGTCAATTATTTTTTGTTTTTATATACTCTTACAGTGAGTCCATCCTGCTAGCCTTTGTTCTTTTGCAGCTGGTGCTAGATAGCTCCCCCTGTGTACAAGCCTGACCTTGGTGCTGGGGAAGATTATGTTTGCTTAGCAGGATATTATAGCCTAAACAACTTCATTTCTAGCACAGCATAAAATTTGATGAACAAATTCTATATGCCTTCTATAACATTTCTATTTGTCTTTGGTGTTCTGCTTTGGTAAAATTGTAACTTAGCCCTGCATATTGGCAATAATTGGAAAAATTACAGAACTGCTCAAATTTGGGATAGGGATGGCTGTGGACTTCAAATAATTTAATTGACTTGACATTGCTTTTAAACTGTTAAAGTAAGCTGCTAATTTAGGGATTTGATATTTTACCTTTATTCACCTGGTCAAAAGTTTTAATTCTCTTTCAGGTTGGCCAAGTTGGGGCTGTTGGCGTGAATACCCACTGACTGAAGTAAGGTTGTATCATTCAGACAGTAGTCCCTAGGTGTGAAGTAGCAGTTGAATGATATGTTGCAGTATTTTTAAGAGTAGCATTGTTTTACATTGTCAAACTAAATAATAGTTCGGAGAGATATGTAAGTGGTAAATGACTTAGCATTATGTTAAAGACCTTTTCTGTCAAATTTCATACAATTGGCAACAGAGTAGGGTACTCATGTAAGTTTTCAGTTCATCCAATATATTGACTACAACAAGCAAGTATTTACACAGACTCTTGTCAAAAATAAGAAAGGATGTGCATGCTTACGTAAGGTCATAACTGGTATTATAAGGGGAAGTTGGGGGAAAAAATAAAGTAGTTTAATGATGCGAGAAGAGCAGTAGGAATCACAACACCTAAATTCTGTTCCTGGTTCTGCTGCTGACGTGCCCTTTGGCCAAGAGTGTAGCTTCCCTGTTTCTTACCTCAGCTACTTTAAAGAGCAAGTATAATGCTCCTTGCAAGTCCTTTCCTCTCAGGGATGATGTGAATCTGAATTAATGCTTAAGAAGCATTTTAAGATCCTGTAATTGAGGCACTGTGTAAGTGCAGTGTATTAATATTTTACTGAATACAGTAATTCCTGAATTTTAAACAGGAAACCTGCTGTTAAACGGTATAGTTGTCATGAGTGTAAATATTAAGTTGTTGCATCCAAATTAGACTCTAAATCATGTTTCCTTGTGGAAAAACTACTATAGTTATCATTCCATTTTCAGCTTGAATCTGCCTGGGTAGAATTTACAAAGTAATTCCTTAATAAACTGATACCTCTTAAACTTCAACAAGAGAGACAATGTTTTGTTAGATTTTTATGTGACAGATACAGATGACAATCAAATTATTTTTGTAATGAGGCATCCAGAAATACACAGAGCAAGGGGGCAACAAATGTTGGTTTGAATTAATATTTAAATCTCATTGTTTGAAACAGTCCTCTTGAAAGAAAATCGTGACGGATTTTTAATAGCATGGAAGCCCCTAGAGTCCTTCAACTCTATCAGCTCTGTAGTGTCAGTCTCTTTTAATCAGTCCTTCTTTTATCACTAAGCCCTGGATGACAGCCTGAAGTTTCACCCTGAGGTGTAAAGCATTGAAATATATATGTGACTTATTTGTCTTTAACTTTAAAAGAATTGTATGGAAACAGAAGGATGAATGCTCTCCTGATCACATTGAGATTTCTGGATGTCATTGAAAATAGCACTGGCAAAATGCAGAAGCCTAACAAGTAGGAAACAGCAATTTTCTAAGTAATGCTGTCTCATTTTACATGATAATTGTCAAAGTCAGTAGTCATATAAACGTCCACATTGATTTATAAAATCCTAACGCTGATAGGAGGAGCCTAATTCACATAAAACCAAATGCAGCATTTTCAGCTGATATGAAGGGATCTCAAATTAAATCACTCATATCACTTTTTGACTTGTGAAAATTGAGTATCTTTTGGCAAATACCCCAGAGTTGCATCTCAGATTTTTCTTGTTTTCTCTCTCACACAGTATTGCTTGAACTATGTTGCCTTTCTTCGTTCAACCAAGGACTATCTTTAATTGAGATTTTTTTTAATGATGCCTTGTAGAGTTCATAGGGAATTATCTCAGGATAAACGTATTGCTAGGAACACAATGAGCAACAAGCAAACCGATTTGTTACTTGTTGAAATTAAATGGATCTCTACGGTGAATATACGTTGCCCATCTTCCTATACTTATCTCTACTTCCCTCTGTACCAAGATGCCTTTTTAAAATGTAATGAGGCCTGAATCTGGTGAAGTGTGTGAAAGATTCTTTTATAACTGAACCTTAGATCACATATCAAGTGCAAACTCTGACCCAATTGGTCTGTAAATCCTTCTTTCAGCAGTGAACAAGGCCAATACTAGCATGCAATTGATAGCTATCTTTCAAAGCTCTATTCTGTCATATTTAATGTTAATACCTAAAAATGTGGCTAAATAGTGATGGTTACAACTATTAACTTCTTTGACTTTTTATGTTTGTGCTTCCAAGTGTTTACAGTCATGATAACAACTTCCATGTTCCTTTTCATGTGTACAGAGCATGTCAATAGTTTTACCTTAATGTGGTCTGTGAATAACACCCCACAATGGTTGAGACATTATGTTTTGAATTTAATTCTTAGGTACAGTTTTGCTATCCTAAGACCATTATATTAATACAGTCCTGACAGATCTAGTTTCTGGTAATGAAAATACCAAAACCTAATCCAACGTATCTCATAAATTTCAGTATTTTCTTAATCTTCACCATTTTGAGAGGGTTATTTTGTATTTTTTGTGGTTTTAAAGATGATTAAAATGCCCTAGAGGGCATCTGAACTTTTCAAATTATGTAAAGCCAAGAATAATCCACCAGTTGATGGGATGGCCAATTAAAACAGCTGCCGCACAAGAACAAACAAAATTTCTGAATTCATACTGAAATGTCAGGAAGTAGAATAAAATCTCAGAATATGAATTGAGGATATTGAAGTAATGGCTAATCCTAGACTAGAGCTAGCTAGCTAGTTTTAACGAGGCCACTTTGATAGGAAGCAGTGTTGAGCTACTCAGGCACTGCATGGGATGTAAGAAGGACAGGAAATACAGTATTTGCTGGAGCAATGGGGAAGACATTGTATATTTGCAAACATAATAAACTCTACATGAAACAGACATCTTGTCTGTTTCTGGACTTCTTGTCCTCCATTTGAGTAACATGGCTCTGTATCGATAATTTGAAATCTCAAAACAAGAAAAAAGTCTAGTCTCATCTGAAAATTCTGGCAGTGATACTACAAGAATTTGTGGACCTTAGCTCTTTGAAAAGCACCTTATTTTGCGTGTATTAGATTCCTCTTTAAATAAGCACTAATAAGTCAGATAAGTCAGGCAGCTACATCTTTCCTGAAAAGTTTTCAGGAACATAATTAACTCCATAGGAAAGTTGTACTGGCAATTCAATGTAAAACATCTTATTCATAGTGTAATCATATCGTAAACTTTGAAAACAAAAATCTGGAGGCATGTCACCTCCTGCAGCTCATGTCATCATAGCCCTCATGATGCACCTAGTGGTGCACCCAGATGGAGCTGAACTACCAAAGATTGGATGCATGATCCAGCTGACTAACAGTTGGTGAACAAAGTTGGGTTAATACTCACTAATTAAACATGTTTTCAAAAACTGTCTTAGAAACACTCTAGTCTACCCAAAGTAGCTTTTTATTCTTTTTAAGATACGGCAAGTGCAATTGGTAAAAAGAAGATGCTGAAATGCTAAATAAGCTGAAAAGCATGGCAATTTAACAATCTTCTGACAAAGCTTCTTTGAACCCGGCTTTTTGCTAGAAGGCCAAATCCAGCTAAATACAAATACAAAGCTTCCACTGACCTGTCAAAGCTGATATATCTCACAGCAAGACAAATCTCTGGAATTACTTTATCAAAGCAGAGGTAATTTTTTCTTAATTCTACTGGTGAATCACAAGTATGTAATATGAATGCCATAATACATTTATGTAAGTTAATAACACCTATATTAGATGCATTTTACGCTAAATGATGTCTTTTATTCTTTTATGTAATAAATAAAATTAAAACACTTGATGTGTGTGTAATCCAAACATATTTGCCAAAGCCAGAAAGCTTCGACAGCTGAAAAATATCAGTAGAGGGAGCTCCTACCGCATTTTTTGAAAAAGACATTTTATAACCTTAGGTGGACAAGCCATTTTGCAGTTGTTAGGAAGAAGTTGCCCCTTGTGAAATGATTTCTGACTGTTCTGCAGCGTGTTTGGGGCAAACTGCATAATAATGCAAAAGGAAAATGGCTTAATATCCATATGGCTTGTCATCTTTGCATCTTATGAATGTATTGCACGTTGCAGACCGCATATAACACCGTTGCTCTACATCTCTCTCTTTCTTCTGGATCTCACACAGAACCTTTTCAGTCACCTCAAATGTCAAGCAAAGTTTGAAACAAATCAATACTCAAAAAAATTTGGTGCGACATGGTAGAATTTAATTTGTCTAAGTGAAGGGGAAGGAGAACAAACCAACTTTTTTTTTTTTCCCTCAATATCCCTTGTCTTCTTGATCAATAAGATATACTATTTGCTGGTCTCAAAGTCCAGTAAAGACTTTCCAGTATTCTTAAAAATCTTAAGGGTGTCATTTACGCATTTTCTCACCTGTACTTTCTAATAACAAAGCAAGCAGCTTGATGAAATCAAGCACCAGTGACCTGCTCTGTGTGGAGTTCCTCAAAAACTTCTCTCCTGTGGTTTGATTACTTTGACAAAAAGAAATTCATGGTCACTGTTAATAATGACAACTAGAAGTAGCATATGAAAAAAAGCCTCTGGCATTGCTGACAAAGGTCAGATAGCAGCAAACATTGCATTTCTGCTGCTACGTTTAGTCATTTTCCATCACAAACTCGATTACATGTCTTGCACATCTGAGCAGGCTCTATGACTCAACACCATGAACTGTTACTAAAATGAAGGTTAGTCAGGCTGTTACAACTGAAATGATGCATTAACATACTGCTAAATTCAGCTGTGTGGCTTGCTCACAAATTTGCCCAATATTTTTGGCTGTGAGATCTGCCCAAAATATAACCTCTTGTCCTGAAGCTTCCTTTTGGTTATTTATCCATTAAAGATGTTATTTGAGTGGTCATGCAAATATCAATCTTCATACTTGGAGAAGGAAAACAACAAATCTTTTCGGTTTTCTTTTGTGTTAAAAGAAACTCCATGCTTTAAAATATCGTTGTGTATTCAAGGTTACAATTTCTTTAAAATTTATTTTTTAAAAAAATAAAATTAAATTAAACCAGGGAGTCTTGGTTAGTTTTTCAAGATATTTAGCTATTTGGATATGCACATAGATGTTTAGTAAGGTTTCTAGACTTGTTGAAATTCCTTTCAGATTTTAAAGCTTACATTTCTTGACATGAAATGCTTTTAAAGCCCTAGGCTTAAGTGACTAACATGGCTAAGTGTCATTCTTAAAGTATTAAAAACCATATTTGGTTCATTGGTTGGTTAAAATTGAGGTTAACTTCATGACTGGATTTACTGAGTGTGTCATGGTTAACTGGCACACTGAATTCACGTGTCTTGTAAAGTGGACTTCAACCAGAAAGAGGTGGTTAACCTGAAAGCTGTCCTTTTCATGCAATGCCTTGATAGATATTCAGGGATTTTTGTAATAGAATCAGTTTACTGAATGATCCTTAATTTCGTTCTCCACACCGCTTAGAATGTTCATTATGAAGCTTCTTGCAAGATAAACGGCTAAAAATTTATTTTGATGAACTAATGAGAAATATTAGCAAGTATTTATTTTATTTCATTCTTAATTATTTCCCTTGGGAAAATGAAGGAGTCTTTAAAATCTGATGATCGTGTGTTGTATCATGTTTATAAATTATCAGAAGATTTTCAAATCCATTTAGTAATTGATAATAAAACATTCAATTTCATCAAAAGTCTAAATCCTCGAGGGATTTTTTAATTTGCCATACTTATTTGTTTTTTACAGCTTCTCAGGAAATAATATCTTTGACTACTTATTTGCATAAGTTATTCTTTCCTCATTTTAAAATTTTGCACTGCACAGTTGCATCCCAGATACCAATGAGGACAAGTAAATCTTTCTTATAGGCTCAGTCAGAAGTGTTTGTAATGCAGAAATATTTATGCACATCTTCTGAGTATAGTCCAACTGAAAAATAAAAAATTAGTGTTAATAATGAAAGAAACACCAGCTTATGGATTGATGCTTTAATCTGAAAATATACAATAAATCACAGAGTGGTAGGGGTTGGAAGGAGCCTCTGAAGACCATCTTGTCCAACCCCCCTACCAGAGCAGGATCACCTGGAGTAGATCTTGAATACTGCGTACTACTCCAAATACGATTATCTTTATGATGCAAATTATTAGAGTTTTGAAGAACTGGTACATAATGCACATATAATTGACACTTTGGACTGTTGAATGACTAACCGATCCGAATAAACAAACGTGCGGTTCACTGGCTGCCAGCTTTGCAGGTAGTACAGAAATCCTGCTCTCTGTTCTTGCCTTTTACAAGCTGGAGAAACCTGACTGTTAGTGGCTGACTGCAGTGGATTACACTGGAGCCAGTGTGTTATATTCTGGGCCAGCTCAGCATAGTGTTAGCAATGTATCACTTCACATGTGTAATTCTGTTTTTAGAGAGAAAAGGAGATGGATAATTATGCTTAGATTATGGGTATTTTTATGCTCCCTGTAGATATATTGATGATAATCCCCTGGCCTGAAACATTTTATTCCATTCTTGAGTAAAGGCGTTCATATTTTATCAAGGCTTTTCCTGGAGCCAGCCTTAAGCATTAACAAGAAAAATGACTGCTCGAGGCTCTGATTTAGTCTTAGCAACTTAGCCCAGAGACTCAAAGGCACTTAGGCGTCGTGACACAGAGCTTTGCAACACCTCACTCTAGGCATCTGACCACCGTAGCAAAACCCCTTTTCACTGAATGCTGAGCTGAGACTACTTACACGGTCTACAGACAAAATCTTGCACTTTGGGATGGAGGTATATGCAGATCAGCATGAAGAACAGAGACAGGAAAACCAGTAGGAAATTTCAAAAACAGGAGGGATATTCTGTTTCTTCTGCCTTCGTTGGCTTTTTACTTAACTGAGACATCCAGGTTCATCGGAGGACACAGACTTTTTCATCTTCCCTGTATGAATCATGCAGAAAGACAGATACGTTGAGAAGGCAAATAAACCTCCAATGGAAGGGATCCGTCAGTGCTGGCAGAGCAGGAAGTTCGTATCAACCACCCTTCTGTCTTAGAAGCCTCAGATGGGTATATAGGGTTCTTTAAGGTGGATCTGGCCTTTGTATCTGCTAGACACGAGTAGGTATCTTCTTCAGCTGCAGTTCACAGCTCACGGTCTCTTATGAAGACAGACTTCTAATTCGCTTAGAATATAAGATTAGCTGCCACCTTCAGGAGATGGCAATTCTTGTCTTCTTGTCCCTCCTTCTCTCTCTTCCAGCATTATCCAGTCTTTTGGGAAGTACAGAATCACAGAATCACTCAAGTAGAGCACTCAGTTAGGAATATGGAGTCATGGATTTGGTTTTGCGCCTATGAGTGCAATCTTCATTACATGCTCTTGGGAAAGTTTCTTAAATGCTGGGCTACACAGCTCACTCTTTCTTCCTGTTTTCAGATTGGCCACTTCCATTCTGTTAGGCGATGCAGAACTTATAAAACAGGAGGGAGGGAGAGGCAGAATAGCTTATAGCTGTAAAAATTGACCATTTCCACTTTGAAGGATCCTAGGAATCTCTTAACATTTGCCTTGAATTTAGGTTTCAGTAATTTTAGAAATCAAACTGGTATACTGTATTTCTCATTATTTCAATCAAACATCATGCGTAGCAGAGCCTCCTTTGAAGTTAATTGAAGAGACTTGGCCTCCATTGACTCTGGTTTAAATTTTGGTTTGGTAATAAAACTTCAAACTGAATGAGTTGTGGCTGCTGCAGTTATTTCATTTCTGTGGAAAGTTCTTATTGTACCCAAAAGTGTATAGTAAATGCTGAAAAATGCCTTATTCCTAGCTCATGTTTTGCTGACAGAGGAGATAATTTGCATGTATCTCCTTTCTGTGGGTAAAGTTGGAATTCCTCAGCTTTGCCTTTTTTTCCCATTGATGTCATGAAACTGGCGATAAAACAAAATGGCAAAATTATTACCAGGACATATTTACTGACAGGTTTAACACATCTTAATAAGGAAAAGAAGATAATTGTGAATAGTCAACATGGATTTATGATGGAGGAGTCTTGTCTGACTGTTGTGATATCCTTTGACAATGAAATGACTGGCTTGGTGGATGAAGGGAGAACAGTAGATGTTGCTTATCTTGACTTTGACAAGGTCTTCAATACACTTTCCCATAACTTAATAGACAAAGTATTGAAATACAGACTAGACAAATAGATGGTGAGGTGAGTTGAAAACTGGCTGCACTGCCGGGCTCGAACAGGTTGTGATCAGTGACACAGCTGGGGGCGAACCGTGAGTTAGGTAGATGACTTTGCCTAGAGAGGTTGTGGAGGCTTTATCTGTGGAGATACTCAAAGTTCAACTGAACGTGGTCCAGGGAACCCTGTTGTAACTAATCCTACTTTGGACAGAGGGTAGGATTAGATAATAGTTATAGGTCCTTTCCAGCCCTATCTTATTCTGTGATGCTGTGATCTTTCTGTCATTAGATTTTTGTGTGGACCAGCTTCTGTAACTCCTTGCTAATGTATTTGTTCTTCATGCAGACCAGTCTGAGTAGCAGTACCCAGCCTGCAGTGCTTACAGTTTGAAAAAGAAGTATATGTGCCAAAGCATACTGCCTATTTTTGTAAGTCCTAAATGACATTTTGTTTTTTTTTTTATTCTGACATACATTTTAGTATTACGTTCTTTGATAGGTTCATTCTGGTTCAGTCTGTATATAAATTGGTCCATTCCTCATACACTGCTTTTTAATTTTGGTCTCCTTTGTTATTGCAGTGTCTAGCCTTTCTCCTTCTTTAGACAGTATTAAGCCTGTAAAATGTTTTGTAGATGTTAAACTGTCTGTAAATGCTACCAATGTAAAATTCAAATAAACCTAAGGATATGGAAACTATTTACAGAAGAAACATGTGCTGAATGTATAGAAAGTGTATTTGGTTAAAAAAGTCATATTTGAAATTCCTTAAATGATAATTTTATGACCTTGCAATTAGTAAAAGGGCAAAAGCATTGGAGTACAGGGAACGTGTGTGCAATACCTTTATCTGCTAAAACAGCAAGAAAACATTTTCACAGTCAGCTTACAAGTGAAGCTGCTCTACTTCTTACACTCAGAGTTAAAAAAAAATTGTGAGAAATACAGCTTTTCTTTTTTTCCTTTTTTAGTGAAACAAATAGAATTCTACTTTGAATCTAATAGTTATTTTACTGTGGTGCTGTTGAGAAATGATGAGTGAACAGAAGTTACATCATCATAACCAGTAGATTCATATGTTTATAGAAGAACCCAAGGTTAAGTAATGCTTGAACAGAAAGTTTGTGTGGGAATATGTATTGCAAGCTATGTAAATTTATTCACAGATGAAATTCTGAAGAACATGATACATTCAACACTGTGATTCTGAAGGTGGAGGTTTTCTGAAATTCTCCTTAAACTTGAAGTGAATCTTAGGTTAGACAGACTGGGAGTAATAACAACACTAAACAAGGCTGAAACAGTTACTCTGAAGGATTGAGCTCTTCCATTAAATTCGTATACATTTAGGTTTTTACTCAATAGCTAATATAAAAAGTATGGGCAAACTTGTATTGAGATCAGATAGTATATAGCCTCAGTATTTAAGGCAAGTTTCTGGAGATTAAATTGTGGTTTTCAATGGCTAAGATAATGATAAAAAAGAAATATCATGTCCTTATCTTGCTGTATTTATAAATGAAAGTTCTAGCAAGTAGTCTATTCAATTGAAAGGTTGCCGGCATTGGTATGGCATTTTCAAAATTTGTCTCCAGTTCAAATCCCCAGATTTGAAACCTTGTTTCTGGATCCTGTTCTGAGCTCTGGCATGATGCACAGTGTGGGAGTCTGAGAGGAACTCCAGGTGCAAACAGCAGTGAAAGTCTGGGTGCCCAGGATGCTTTGAAGACAAACTGTGAGGCGTGAACAGAGCTTACAAATCTATACACCTAGGTATATGCTGAACTGGAGTTTTCAGCATCCCGTATGTGTGCAGCTTAAATTGCTTTACTGGGTCTTGCCTTAGCTGTGACCATTTTCTGGGATACTTCTCTCCTCAGGGCGTCAGCATGAATTCCTCAGAACATGAGACCGTACATGCACAGCCTTAATAGTTTGAGTTTAGTGAGCAATCAAACATAGCCTGATGTAAGTTTTGCTGGTGTAAAGAATTCTGTTGCAATATGAAAATAAGACCAGCACTGGATCTCTGAATCTCTATTAGTGCATCCTTGCAGAAGCAGAGTGAATTTAATTCAATCTTTTTTTTTTCTTATTTTAATGGGATGCTGAACAGCATAAAGAATATAATGTGATGAATACTGATTGATAATCAATGGATGCTCTAGTGAACTTACTACATGAAATCACAGCAGACGACCTGACACTTCAATGCATATCCTTCCTTTTTGAAGTATTTGCCTTACGGGCTAGCATTCTCCTTGTCTGCACTTCATCCCCCAGGGGACTGGGAGATTGAATTTAATGGTTAGCTGAGCAAGGATGAGTGTAACTCTGCTCATGTTAAGTTAATCGCTGTTCTCAATGAGAAAACATATTTTGGAAGTATTTATGCACCTTGTTTATTCCAGTAACTGCAAACACAATATTCAAAAAAGAAATTGTTTTCAGGCCCTTTACTGGTCACATAGAACTTTACTTAAGTGTAAAAGTCACTGATTAAGTATTTGCAGACTCTTTGATGAGTTGACTTGAGATTCTGAATAATTTGAAATCATATGAGACAAATTTAAGGTTTCTTCTTAGTGTTATAGATTATTTCTATTATAGATGCATCTGCTTTTTAATTGGCATGATTTTAAGTGGCACAATTGTTTACACAATGAGTTTCTGATAGTTAAATGTGTTTAATTGTAACGAAGTATAAGATTTAATGATTAATTCTGAGTGTGAATTCTGCTGGGCCAGACTGATATCATTACAAAGGACATGCTAACTAGAGTACTTGTCATCCTTTAGTCAGAACCCAAACCTCAGTGATTAAGTTCTACCAAAGCTAACAGGAGTACCAATATTGACAGGTACTAGAGCAAAAAGGAATCAAGTAATTCTAAACTGAACTAAGGATGGAAGTGCATGAATCTGCTGAGCAAAGACCTCAAGCAAAAGCTTTTCCTTCCCTATTTTTCAGCCATTACTCTGATCAGTACTTGTCTAACACCACAGTGAGATGATGAAAATCACTAGTCAGGTACACGAGGTTTCGCACTTTTCTTTCTCCTGTTTCCTCCCCTGCTGTGGAGGAGGTGTGAGCAGGTTATTCTGTGGTGCTTAGCTCCTGCCTGGGGGTCAACACAACACACCACTAAGTTGCCCAGAAGAGAGATGGGTGTGCATGGCAAGGACCTGAAACAGAAAGAAAAAGGATCAAAAGCAGAGGAATGGCTTAGAATCATCCTTTTTGATGATGACAATCCATTCCATCATTTCAGCTGTATTATCTAAAGATATTCTGGGAAAAAGAACACAAGCAAAGCCCAGGAAACGGCTGCAAAGCAAATGTTTACACCATTTTGGCTTCTGATAACAAATTGAAGCTATTAACACCTATGCGTAATCCTTAAATTTCAGTACCAAAAAGTTTAAATTGAAGATTAGACACTCACTGTATGCCACCTGTAAGGGACTCCTAAACAGGTGTTTCAAACAGTCTGGGCCTTTTCTGAACCTAAATGGGCCAGAGCTGCCTGCCTGGCACCTGTCCTCAAAAGGTTATCTATGGCAAGGTTGGCTCCTTTGTTTCTGCTAATGGTTCTTTGTTGTGAAGCACATTAATAGCATTAAGTGGGCAATTGAAACACATCCCTGTTAGTTCTTGGTTGGTGGTAAATAAAAAATGGTGGTAAGATCCTTGGTGTTGATTCACCTCAATCCTGGCCTGGGAATAGGGAGCATGAGTTATGGTCCTGAAAGCTGGGGAGGTGAGAGCGCGGCACTGCCTGCCCCAGCGCAGGGAATGCGGCCAGTCCTGGCATAAAAGCTGCTGTGCTAGTGGCTTAGGCCTCAGGTAGTTCTTAGATGATTGTGTTGGAAGCTGCCCTAGTACTTCTCAGGCCTGGGGTCTAAAAGAGTTTCTCTGAGTATGAAACGGGAATGAAGAAAAATAAAGTTTGCTTTCCTGCACACTTTAAATGAGTTCAAGTTATTTCCTGAGCCAGGCTATATCAGTAACTGACACTTCCCAAAATGTAATTTTAGCAGACTCTAATAATGCCTGGTTAAACCAGCAGTTACCCATTTAGTGTAACCTTTGCTGCTGGTAATTGAGAGTATGTATTGCTTAGACAGCTTTGAATTAGAATTAGTCATAGGGACCTTTCAAAGAAAATATGTAAAAAGCTTCATTCTGAGTCCAATTAGAGCTAAGGTCAGTCTTCTTTAGCCCATCTCATTAGTGCACTCTGGCAGCAGAACTTACTTCAAGTTTCCAAATACTTGATTCCTGGATCCTTGTTTTGAATGGATGTCAGCTAATAGGGGAGATGTCATCAAAATGTAAAAGTTACTTGAACTAATTATTGTCCAAATACTTATATGTGTACTTGTACATAATTTTCCCATCATATAGTGGATCTAATCCTTCATGAAGGCAGTCACATTTTGTGAGGTGTAAGTAGCTTCAATGCCCTTCACTCTGGTGAGAGTTGAAGCATTACAGTTAAGCTTCATGACTACCCTGTTTCCAAAGGTAGAACCTCTGAAATTAAATGGGAAAAATAAATGGAGAAAAAAAATCAGGTGAACATCCACAGTTTGATAAAAGACAGTAGCATTTGTGTTCAGGATTACTACACATACACAACCATAAATTTGACTGAAACCCTGTAAAATATAACTTCATCTGTGGCTGTTTTATTGTAGCTACTGAAATTAATGCGGTAGGAGTTCATATTCTGTAAGGATGCAGAGAGACTAAGTGTATTTTCCTTCTTAGGTATATCTAGAATATATCACAGGATATATATCTGAGCATTTATTTCCTTTTTGTATTTCTTTATATGCTTCCAGGTGCTAAATTCTTCAAACACCTTGAGTTTCAGACAAGAATCTCTACACCAGAGCAAGCAGCTAGGAGCAATTTTTTGCCTTGGAGTGAGTTCCCAGACTGGCCAGTCTGCATGCTCATGGCACAACCTGGAACTGGCAGTACATCCACGTTGCAAAGCAACTAATTTCCAGATCCTTGATCCCATCCCCTCAGCCCAGATGTTTTCACCAAAAAGGCATTTTGTTCCACAGGTATGTAAAGCCTTGGACCCTTCCTAGATTAGATGTCAAGGTTCTTTAAAAGTTGAAAGAAAAATCGTGTGGTTGGAGTACCTTCACTCCTAAAGTCACTTGCAGCTTTTCAGTCATCATAGGAAATATTTCATTATGTTCATTAAAGACATTTCGGGTCTGGAGCTGTTTTTTTGTCCATTTTTTTAAAAAAGATGTTGTTTCAGCTATTAGAAACACTTTGTGAGTGACTTGTAATGAAAACTCTTGTGTTCAAGCTTATGAATATTTTAAACTGGTAGTTTAATACACATTAAAGTAAAAGACTTCTGACGAAGTGAGAAGTAGGTCCCACTTCACTGCTAATGCAAAATAAGAACAGTCAACTGGATTTTTCTATGTGCTTTTGCCCCTTTAAACTAAGTTGTCCTTATGAAGAGGACAGTGTTGGGAGGAGTATTAATTTGTCTGAGGATTATATAGGGCAGATGTAACAGAGCATGGTTCAGCTCTTCTGCAGAAAAAGGTCTTTACATTAAAGTTACAAGCTTTCAAAATCTTGTCTTCTATCCTTACATCTCATTTCATTATTGGGTCTGCATTTCCTGTCCCTAGGCATGCGAAATTACTGTTTCTAAGATGCAGGGATGATACAATTATCTCCAAGTTAAATTAAGTTTCTCAAGCAGTCTTTATTTGACTTTCTTATCTCTATCTTATTTCCTTTCTCACTCGTTTCATGTATAAAGATGACATGATGTAAACTTTGATGTAGGAAGCCACCCAAACCAATTTCTAGCTAAGGGTCAGAACTAGGGATATTTGTATATGTATTTAGAGTTTTATTAGTAATTTTAAGTCATTTCCTTTGTTTCTGTAGGAAGAAAATAGAAGAGAATATGTTAGTGGATATTAAAAAGTACAGGACAATACACCTCGTATATCAAATTTAAGCCTTCCAGATATGAAAACTAGATATATATGAAAAGCAGGAAGCGCTTTTCATGAGTACTTCTTGGTTCACATATTTTATTTCTGAGATTCAGGGTGTAGAAAAACTGAGGTATGGCTTCCAGAAAATATTACTATATTGGTAAACCAGGTAATTTTCCATGGAACATACTATTAACTGCAGCCTAGTATCATGGAATCATAGAATGGCCTCGGCTGGAAGGGACCTTAGAGATCATTTAATCCAACCTCCCTGTCATGGGCAGGGATGTCACATCTCGACTAGATCAGGCAACACATGGGGACCGAATGGGAATTGAACCCACGATCTTGGTGTTATCAGCACCACGCTCAACCGACTGAGCTAACCGGCCATAATTCATTAACGTAAAACTATATTTAATCCAAGGGAAATCATGCTAACGTGGTGAAATTTCTAAGCAATTGCAGTTAAAAAGGGAGAAAAATCTTAAATACATGAGTGAAATAAAGTCGAAATGACATATAGTTTATGGTAGTGAAGCATAATTAAGAAACAGATGCTGATTAAGTAGTAGCTAGAACTAAGTGTTTATGAATGCCTTTTTGAATGTTTTCTGATAATTCCTAAGAAAAAGAAGTGGTGATGAAGAAATAGATTTAGATAAAACATTAGGTGAGAATTGTCTTAAGAAAGAAGGGACTGTAAAAAAGAGTAATGACAAGCAGAAGTTGTAGCTGTTGAAAGTAATGTTCTGAGACTGCATCTACAGAACAAAGGACAAAAAGTTTTTACATGGGCTTGTAGGTGGCAGCAGAGCTAATTTGTGGGCAGGGCTGTGGCTGTGGCTGGAGGACATTAGGAAATGCCAGGATTTGCACTCATTGGCCGTGGTTATTATTGGCACCTGAATCAGGAGGGATAATAAGAGAAATCGTGGCTCAGAGATGTTACATTGTGGTTGCTTCTTCTTCGTTGCACAATCAAGGTTTACAGTGGTTTTGCTATTTCTTCTCATTGGAAAAGCTAAGGGGAGGGAAAAAAATCTTATACTTGGTATGTTTTTATGTGCACGGTTTTCATTCTGATCTCTTTAAAAAGTTGTTGACTGTATTTAAAAAAAAACATGCTATGCTTATCTTGAGTTAATTAATAGACAGCTGAAGGACAGACTTTAAGCAACA
Organism: Apaloderma vittatum; assembly: GCF_000703405.1. Classification (NCBI taxonomy): domain Eukaryota; kingdom Metazoa; phylum Chordata; class Aves; order Trogoniformes; family Trogonidae; genus Apaloderma; species Apaloderma vittatum. Next base: position 69,314 of record NW_009693774.1, read on the forward strand.
TGCAACCTTATATTTCGGAGAAGTGCAGAGTATTTTTGTTGTTTTTCTGAAAGGCAAAGATAATATTCCACTAAAGAGGCAAGAGTACCTCTTTACACTCAGTTGTCCTTGCACATGAACTAGTGAAAGAAATACTAGTTCTTAAGATATTTGAAGTTGTAAGCATGTTACCATTTTGCCCTTGCAAGGGCACACAGACCTTTTAATTTCATGTGGTCGGGAGTGGAGAGCATTGCAAGAATTTTTCAGTTTGAATTCTATGTAGTATTTGCACAATTTCTTCTTTTAAGAGATGTAAGCTTTGTGTATCAGATTATTTGAGATTTATTAATAGAAATCAGAATATTATGTTACTTATGTGAATATAGGTTTGGTGCTTATATATATTCATGAGCTCTTAAAAGTCATGACTAATCTTGTAAGAAGGTTTAGCCTCTTTGGCCAGCTTTTCAAAGTCCAAAGTGTCCTGTTTTCTGCATCTGATCATCATGAATATAGCTTATCCTCAAGACTATCTTGAACATAGCTCATCCTCAAGACTATTTTGAACATAAAGAACTAATAAATTTTGAATTTATGAGATGGTACCTTCATTTTTTCCAAGAAAGGTACTGGACTGTATATACAGAACTGTATGAATGCATGAGAAAAAAAAAAGAAAAGATAATTTGTAAGATTTTCTTTTGTAGTGGCATATTTGTGAATGAAAATAAAAATAATAAGACTAATGGTTGTCAGAGAGGCATGAAATAAGATAACTTTACTTACATTGACAAGCTCGTCTTCTATTTTTTTATACAAATATATTCTGATATCCTATATTCCATATATTCTTTACATTCTATTTTTCTGCACCTATATATTTATGTAACAAAGCAAATCACTTGTCTATGTGTCTGTTATCCTAACTGTACAATGAAAATAGTATTCACTGAGTTTTAAAATGTTTCTTAAATCATTAGCTAAACCATTCCTGAAAAGTTGATCCTATTTAACCAGTATAAACCGTTAAAGTGAGAACTGTACAATAAAAAAACATTTACTTCAGTGACTGGAGGTTAAATGTAGGATTTGCAATACAAAAAAAACCCAAACATCTTATTAAGTAAAGATGCTTGGGAAAGGAGAAAACATTTTAACATAACTACCGTCTTAATCCAGTGTTCAAGGACATGAGAAATGCCTCACAGAAAAAGTTCTTTTGAGGGACTCTTGCTCTGTTCTACATGATGTCAAGATTAATTAAGTTGACTGTACAGGCAAAACACAGCCTCCCCTATTCTTTGATTAACCCCTACCAGCATGCCCCAGCCAAACCATCGTTATGGCAACTAATCATTCCCAAGTCCATCAGTACTACAGTGACATACATGATCCACCTTCTGTTATTATTTATAGTTGATCCGCATGGAAACATTAGTTCTATGTATGTTACACAGAAGTTTGAGAATACAGGTGTATTTGAAGCTGCAGATGAGAGTGTCACAAGAGACTCAGAATGCACATAATATTTCCATGATACAGCATTATTTGCTGTTTCAACAGCTTGTCTACATGTTTAAAGCAAGAGTAAACTTTAAAGGTTAATACTGACACTCTGGACAAAATACAGAGCAAATTAAGGCACAGCATGAATTATGGGCAAACAGGTGTAATATGGTGGTAACACTAAAACATCCCTGGTAACTGCAACGCTTCTTGCTAGGCTGAAATTTGCTAAACACTCATCACCTAGAAATTTATAAATGCATACACCCCTTATTAGATTGCTTTCTAATAATAAAATGTGGAAGCAGCAAAAGCAAAAATGACTGAAATTAGTTTCATGTCACATCTTGCCTTAACCTTCCTGGAAAAAAAAGCAATTTTGGTTACTCAGAACAGCTGAGAACATCTCACTTATACCCTTTATTACTAAAAATGTAACAAAGCCCTTCCATTGAGGGGATTAGTAATAACTGCACTGTCTTGCAATATTTTCCCTAGTGGGCTAGTAGCAATCTTTTGTTCTGTCTTGTGGAGACCAATATTGAGCTAGTTAGTCATCTTCTGCATTCCTGTAGTGTTCTCTCATGAGTCTTAAAAAGCTACTCTGAAGTTTCACCTATCACAGAAGGTGATAATCTGTCTGCTTGGAGGCCAGCAAATGTGATTCTATACATCAGGTATCTTGTGGATCACAAGGTCCACTAGGAATTGCAATGAGTTTTCTGTGGTTCAGTATTTAAGCGTGCAAATATTCTGGAGATGGAAGTGAGGGACGTCCATTTAGTAAAACTGTCTGCTTAAATATCTGTTACGGCCCTTTTCTCTGATGGTGTAAATTGTTTCATTTCAGTGTCTTTGGTAGTTTGCCCCAGACTAAGGTTTTGTAGTGCTTTGCATGTTTGTTTTTTTTTGTTTCAGGGTACTTGCAGGAGTGTGGAATATTTCTGGGTAGCTGCAGTGGTTAATCATTGTGTCAGAGAAGTAGCAGGTGATCATACCTGGTGCTTACACTGTCCCGTTATAAGCATCTTAAGCTAATAGATCATTAATTATATGCAGTTTATGCAGTGAGCCCACATGCCACAGAAGTGACTGTACAAAAATAGCAAACAAGCAAAAATTAGTGTTCCTGCTACACTAATGGGAGCCATAGTTTCAGGTAAAACATATGTTGGATATTCAGTAACACAGTTTAGAGGAATATATAAGTATACGTTCATCAACAAAAAACAGAACAGCATTTTTAAAATCCAGTTGACAATCCTTATGAAAATGAAACAAGAAAAAAATACTTGTCTGATTTTTAGGCTATAGACAGATAATATCCTCTTCTGCATAAAGAGTGTGCAACAGTTCAGAGCTTTTGTTTAATTCCTGTGAACATCATGAATACTGTAGGTTAAGCAATGGATTGTAAAGGTGAATCCTGTGCTCAACAAACCCTTGCAATCAATACAAAAATGGCTGAGTGCTTTCTTATCCCTCATCTATAGGAAATGAGTGGGATATGCTCCCTTGAATAAGAGACTTTTTATTAATATAAAGATTAGACATTGGAGTGGACAGAATAAAATACTTCCTTTTTAAAGTACTCAGGGGTATGTAAGTGCAGAACAAATCCACAATGCGTTTTAAGACGTCTTTCTAAGGCTTAAGCTAGCTGCATCTTGGATCCTGTTAGACAACTCTGAATTGTGTCTGTACAATCTTGTGGTTTATCGCGTGGTGTAAATGGCAGACTATATGTTACATCTTCTTTAATGCAGATCTTGGGGAATTGGTTTTGTTGCTGCCATCTCTTTTTATAAGAGTAATCATGAACCTTTTTCTTAGGTTATATCCTCAAATTGTACAAACTACATTAATCTGACAGGCCTCAATGAGTTTGGCCAGTGACTTCAGCATTTCCTCTGGGACACTGTGGCAGTGGCTCAGATTATTAAATAATCAAGTTCTTCAGGGAAAATAAAAAGAACTATTTAGTTGTGAAACCAGAAATATGCAGTGCAAGATAAGGAGATGTAATTACAATGTTAATATACTAATACCTAACATGCCTGGTGAAGGTAATATGAATGCCTTTTACCAAAAAGTGGTAAAACAGCCTGTTCACTTAAGTGTCTGTGCGGTTATATTATTTTGTTTCTACTAGCATCCTCTAAGGAGCTTCTGAGAACCCATTCAATTTGTCTTCTGTAGACGTCCCCCTTTGAAACCTCATGTTCCCTTTTATCCTGATCTCATAGAAGGGAGAATAAATCCATGTGTCTTCCGTGTGTTTGAGAGCATGCAAGCTTTGAGAGCTCTTTGAGTTCTTCCGACTGCTTTGTTCCTCCTCATCTCTTTTAATTTAACTCCTTACCGTAAAGTAAACTAGTATCAAATAGGTGAAATGCCGTGCATATGAAATTCATAAACAAAACATATCCAGTTCCCTTTTTCCCTTACAAGATAAACTGAAGAGTAAAATCTAATAATTTACCAGAATGTAATTAAGTGGCAAGGTATTTGCTACCATAAAAGCTTCCCCTTAGGAGCTGAGATAACAGGCATGGTAGAATTTCTTGAAAGGTGATGGCTTTGAACAAACGAGAGAAAGTAGTGATAGAGAGCTAGAGAGATTATATTAATCGTGACTATATAGTGCTTCAGAGGGTCAAATGCAATGAAGTCAGTTGCAATAGGAACAAATCCTGTATGTCTGACATACGATGTAGACATTTTATCAATCAATTAATCATTAAAAAATGAAAAAATCACAGAATCACTGAACAGAACAAAAAGAATATGTTTGGTACAGATCAGAAAAGCTTATCAAAATGAAGAAACAAGAAGTAGTAGGAGACAGTAAGTTAAAAACAAAATTTAAGTTCTGTAGTAAGAATCAGTAGCTACCTGGGTGTATAAGGAGGAAACAGTGTAGATTCAATGCATAAATCACTGAGACAGAAATTGTATCGATATTAGTATGCCTGAAAATGGCTGGTTTCTGAGCAGGATACAGGAAGAGCCTTATATTATAGCCCAGTAGAGCTGATAAAAAATATTTACAAAATTAGCATTAAATATTTTTTAAATGGCATTACAGAGCTTTACTCGTGAAATCATTATGTCACCATTTCTAATGAGTTAGGCCTATACCTCTAGGATTTCCTTTAGACCAGAAACTTACACAATTATTTAAGTATTTTCACTCAGGGTTCCTATTTTTCTTTTTCTTTCCTAATTAGCCTTTATTCTTTTTAGATGTTCCTGTTTTCCTTCTGTTCTTCAGTTCATATTTCACCTGCAGCTGATGTTAGTTTGTGGGCTCCCTGTGAGTCCCATCACAATTGTTGTTCTGAGGGTTCACTGTGAGCCATTTTTTCACTTGAAGCCATATATCTAAGACAGCATTTCAAATCTAGTACATTTAGGGGTTCAGCAAGTATCCCATCTGCAATAACATTCATACACATAAATATTGAGAACATAACAGTCTGAACACTTTCCTATGAGTATACAGTCCAGTTCAGTCATTGCTGCCAGAGCTCACTGGTACGTTCAAAAGCTGAAGATGCTATTTAATTACTTCCTTGAGGTTTCCCAAGTTCCCTCCATCTCATTCCGCTGTCACTTTTAATAAATGAAGGCCTTATAAGGTAGTTAACGGATTGGATTAATGGTGACAGAGGATGTTTTTCAAACACTTGGAATAAAATCAGTTAATTTACTTTTGAATTCTTGATTGAAGCATGTTATAAATTAAAATGTTTTTAAAAATGTTATTTAACTTTAATGTTTGCTGCATTTTGTTGGGATTTTAGATGACTTTCCTTGCTTAGTATTTTGAATTTATTTATTGGGAGTGAGTCTCCTTTGCACTCATCAAAACCAATAATAATTTTGTTTAAAATTTTGTTTAAAATTAGGTAGCCTGATGTTTTTGACAAAATAAAATATTCCCATGTTGATGTACTTTTAAAGTAATACACTAGTGAATATTCTTATCTTAAATAAGTAAGAATTGCATTTTCTCTGTGTTAATGCATAGTCTGAGTTTCATGGAATTTAGCCATCTGCCACAAACCACTCACATTCAGACTATAGACAGAGTAATGACTGTGTGTCTTGGAGAATGAGAAAAGTGGGAAAGGAACATTTTCTAAATTTTACATGGATAAGATCAGTATTATCCACTGCTGATACTATCTGATTCCATATCTACTTATACAAGGGCGTTTGTGTCATGTCATCTATAGAACTTAGACGATATGGGTCTGATAGCAATATTGGCTGATAATCAACTTTTCAGTGACACCAAATTGGGGGAAACAGTCCCCCAGGACAGAGCTACCCTTCAGTGGATCTTACACAGGCCAGAGGAATGGTTTAGGTGGCCTCCTTCTGTGCCTTCCAGCCTAACTTATTCTATGATTCTGTGTTTCTGTAATGATCATCTGTAGAACCTCTGTGAATCTGACCGAATTTTCACAACAGCTTCTAAGACACAGTGATACTGTCATTCCTCATTAATAGATGAAGACATGGGGCACTCAGACACTGAAGTCAGCCTTGGTCTGTTTTGGAAGTTGAATCTGAAATGCAACTGTGTTCAGGTCTTCAGATTTAGCCTGTAACTTATTTCCATTTCTTTTTTTTTTTTTTTTTTTTGCAATGCCTTCCATTGCTTTTGTCTGCAGTTCTAAGGCTTCTAGTTTGACTGTAAGAAGCAACTAGTGATCCTCTGGAAAAGCCATGGATAGGATTTCTGTGGCACATGTGACTTCACTCTGGCAGATGAGATTCAGTTTCTGTAACCCTACTAGAGACTGTAAGACAACCTTTTGATTCTCGAATCTCCTGCCTCATTCATTATTCATTTTTCACCTCCTACAACAAGTGAAGCAGAAGTCCTATGAAAAACATCCTTCAGTGCACTTTAATTAAGCAAGTCAACAAAATAAGTCATGAGTCCTATGGGGAAAAATAGTGGGGAAAATATGCAATGTAGTGTGCTAGAATCCTGTATGTAGTTAACTTCTTAGCTATTGGTTGCACAGGTTTTAATGATGACATTTCTATGTTCAGTTTATTAATTGTGCTGGAGAACAGATTTTCAGTGTTTGCAATCTTATATTTAAGAAAAATGAGTTGAAATGTGACAACACATTGACTCCTGGGATATTATCAGTAAGATAATGTATTTGATTCCCTACATCCATACTGGCCGTGTAAGTAATCAGCCGTTCCTGAGCAATCAGCACAACACGATGGAATCCTGCCTACCACCCATGTGCTATGGAACTCTGGGATAATAGGTTTCCCAGACAGCAAAGTGAAAGTAATTAATGGATTATTTTCCATGGAATTTTTTTTTATAACAAATTAAGGTAGTTTTTGTTGTTGTTACAGCTTCCTATATTATGCTTCATTCTCTCTAACCTGCTGCTATTGTATTTTCTCCGCTCGTTCTTCTCTCTCCTCTTTTGTTAACCTTACACAGAGGCCTTTATCCTCAAATTATAAACTTTTTCTGTGCAAGGTTCCTTTCTCATTTCTATCTAGTTTTTGATCTCCCCTGTTTCTCCACCATAATCCTTTTTCTCAACTTATAGTATTTAATTCCTATTGATCAGTTCCCATTTCCAGTCTTTTTACATAGCTGCTTTTTGATATGTACCTCTCTTGTAACCATCTTCTCATTCATCATCCTCAATATGCTGTACAGATCTCCTTGTGAAAATATTCCAGCCTCCGTCTGTCTTTGTTCCAAGTCTTTGTCTCTCTCCAACACTGAGACTGCACATTTCAAAGAACTTTGTGTCATTTTTTACTGTTGCATACCTACCACATTTGTCTCCATACTTTTGATACCTGTGATACTTTGACACTTTGATCTTAACCCCTCCATATTTTGTTTTTTTTCTTGCTGGGAGAAGTTGAAAAGCATGTTGCTTCTCCTTAGTTAAAACACTCAATTTGACCTACAGATATCCAGAGTTGTAGTGTTTGAATTCTAGAAGAAATTTAGGTGTGGGGAACTAGTAATTATCTGTTAGGCATGGGCAAGCTGCATTTTCCAAAGGCTGTAACTGTCACACTTAGATGACTTTCAAGTGGATCGCAAAAGGTCCACCCTTGACATGCACAGTAACCTCTGCCAAATTTGAAAATTGTTAATGACACAAATGATGGAAGAAAAGGTCACCATAAGATTTTAACAAGGGGGAAAGTTATCTCCCTTACTCTTATTTTCAGAAACAGATGAACTAATTTTTATAGACATTTTTCAAGTAAGACAATGGGACATTTCAGCTCAGATTGAGTAATGCTATTAACAACTCAAACTATTAGTAGGAATGGTGAGCAATTTACCCATGCTGCATACACTGTGGCTAAAATCCTCCTTTCTTTCCTTAAGAAAACATCCACTGAAGACAGTCCAAGGCAATTAGCTTTACAGGATTATAAGCTTATGGCTATGAACAACATCTCATTAGGAAATCATTTAACCTTTTTCTGGATACTCTTTTGAGTTTAAACCAGTTGAAATTATGCTATAGTGTGTTACTTTTAAGCTGCTTAATTTAGCCAACTGATTAAGTCAGAAGAATTTTGCCTGCCTCAAAACCACTCTCTTAAAAGATATCAGTTTTCATAAACCTGATAGCTGTTAAAGAAATAACTTTGGTTTTAATCCAACATTATATACCAAGTGTATCACTTTCATGCTGTCATAATATGAAATAGATGTTCAAAGAATTCTGCTGAGGAAAAAACATCATAAATGTGAGTTTAACTTTTGTTTAAGAATCACAAAGGAAGTTGTAATTTAAAAAACTTTATGAACTCAAGAAAATTTTAGGAAGCAGGAATCCTGAACCACAAATTTTATGCTATTTTTGAACTGTAGTTCAGGTTATGTATTTCAAAAAGGGAATTTTTCCAATGTGAACAAGGAAGGGAATTGTCTTTCATCTCAGGACAGCATAGGTCTCTTTGATTTAAGACATAATGGCTAGAGAAATTAAAAGCCTTCTTGTGTTTGTCCAGGTGAAAAAATAAATGGACAGGTTGATTATCAGTGAGCAAGTGGTATGATTAGAAGTAAGTAAGCTAGTCTTTGATGTTGATTAGCATAACAAAGGAAAAATACAGATGATACTTCAGATTTCTTTTGTAGCAAAATTAGCGTGTCAGGTTTTGGATGATAATCAGGTGTGATTAATAAGATCACTTTTATATAGGGATACAATTTTAGGTACATGTGATTGAAAACATGACTGCGTTGTCAGATTTTTTCCCTGTGGACCTCCATCACGGTGCTATTGTTCTCCAGTTTTCCTCTGGTGTGTTGACTTCTAAACAAAAGCCTTTTCCCCATGTGAGCAGACAGAGCTTCAGAATTTCTATTAATGGGTGTCTCTTAAAAATATGGCTTTTGAGCTATAAATGTAACCATCCATCAAATATATATTTAAAGGTTTTTGTCTTTATTTGAAGCAATATCTTTTCTGTCTCTATCCTTTGCTTCAGTAGTTATACAGCAAGGTCAAAAGTATGCAAAATCATCAGAGAAAAAGAAACAAATCTGTTTGAAGCCTGTAAGCTTTTAAAGTTTTTTGTCTTAGCTTCTTGACTGTTACTAAATCATATAGGATTCTCATTGTACTTTATATAGGCAACCAGGTAGATTTTCTCCCAAGTCTGAATTTATGCAAGGTTTGTAATCATTAAAAAGATTTATATGTGTCATTGTACATAGATTACTAGAAGCACAAAAATTACATTGATGCTTATAATATTGGTCCCTATTGAATTTAATGGTATTCAAAAGACTGGTATTCAGAAGAAACACAAAATTATACTTAAAAAAAAAACAAACAAATCTACTACAGGAAGGTTAGGACCTGATAAGAACAGGTACTTAAATAATTTTCTTTTTTCAATTTAAACCCAAAGTATTATGTGTATAGTATTGTACTAAGTAAGTAAATGTGATTGGATAATTAACATAATTTTACAGTTCTTCACTTTTATTTAAAGGATAGTTATCTCTTTAAAGTAATCTCTCTAAGTCACTGTGTGCATTTTACAGCTGACACTTTCCCCTGTTGTTATATCTTTCGCATAACAAGAATAACTTTTCATTAATGGTTCCCTGCATCATTCCTCAGACAAGGAGAGCAGGATTGGCCCAGAGTTGTCACCCTTTACAGCACAGCCAATTTAATGGTAATCAGAGTAGCGGCTGCTGGGAGTAGCAGGATGCAGGAGGTAATGGATTAACTCTTTGCTTGTGGCTGGAGAGAGGGAGTAATAGTCACCGTCCTGCTTCTGCTCCTGAGGACAAAGCAAAAACTCCCCAAAATCTGCAGAGGCATCCTCTGGTGTTCTACCCAGCCGTATTCCCCAACCACTAAAAGGTTACAGCAATGATGAGCAGGAAGAAAGAGAACTGCTCCCTTTAGCATCCTAAAGGAAGTCTTCTGAGAGGGTTGGCTGGACCATGGTGGGGGATAAAAAGGGATCAAGGATAGAAGCTGTGATCTTGCACTTGAAATTTCAAGAGTGTCTCAGTAGAAGTTCTTATTAAATTCAGAAATGTTGATTCACTGTGATCACTTCTTTAGGTTACCAATCTCTTGCAAAACAACTCTTTCTGACTTTCAGAGGGTTTAGAGCAGATTTAATTAACCATTTTGTTGTTAAAGCTTTATCACAGCAGTCTAAGGAATATTAAGCCCTACCTTTCCTCGCGCACTCTGAAACAGTCTCTGACTCTTGCAGACAATCTTGATCTGGGGCTGATCAAAATAAAAATTGCTAACAAAATGTCTTGACTACCTTCTCAGGTCTTGATGATAAAGTGCCGTCTTACGTGACATCATATGATTAAAAAGTTCCTTGGGACAAATACATATTTCAATGATGTGGCTTTAAGGGAACAAGAAATCAACAACAAATAAAGGAGTAATACTGAGATGACCAGCAGGAGGGAGGACTTGTTAGCTTAGAAAATTACACAAAACAGCAGAAAACAAAGCCAAGTGCTAATCGTTTAATTATTTTAGTTAAATTATTTTGATGCTTAATGAACATTTGTTTTGTGTGGCCTCTAATGGAGTTTTAACAATTTAGATTTCAATTTCCTGATAAGAGTACCATACTACCTTCAGGGTATTAGTCCTTTGGTCCAGAGTCTGGTTGGTAAGCAGAAATGAATGCTTCTGGTTAAATAAAAAATAGAAAATTATTCCTCTTTTTTAGGCTATAAAGCAACTTTTAATTAGCAGTGAAAAAAAGAGACATGGACTTTTTTTTTTTAACCCCTACTGGATTGTGGTTTATTTACTTCAAGTTTATTTGTGATAAAGAGTTGCAGTTCTGGAGTAGCTAATGGTTACAAGAAGTACCCAGGGACATTGAACTTTGAGTTCAGAGACTGAGGTATGGGATTATGGTCTGTAGATACATGCCCACTCTGAAATGCAGCTAATTGTCCTTACAGATCTCCCCGATCTTTTATGCGAAGTAATAAAAATACAATGTCAGATCTAGAATTATTTTTCTACTTTAGATGCCTCTGGAGATTTAGAAGTCAGTTCTAAGAGATACTGCATTCCCTCAATTTCAGATACAAACTAGTGCAAATTGACTGGGTCAGGTTTTTATTATTCTGTTTGTATAATATTTAATTTTATACATACATAATGTAAATCAAGATGAAGTGATTGGTAAAATAATGAATGAAAGAACAGTCTCTGCATTATAATTGGCTAGAACCACTGGTTACTGAGGTGTTTGATCTATCCTGAAAGCTGAAATGATCACAGAATTTGTTGCTCAACTTTTATGTAGATTTTGTTCTTGGCATAATTTTTATGTGACAAGACTGAATGATGAAAAAGTTAGCAAGTAAAAATTCGTTATGGAGTGCAAAAAAGCATGCCAAATAAGATACACAATAACTAGACAAAGTAAAGCCTTATAAAATATTTTGTGTCAGTTTGACACATTTCTTAAAACTACTTACACAGCTTTGACAATCCAAACAGTAGGCTGCAATATCAGAAAAACAAAAAAAAAGAAAAAAAAAACCAAAACAGAAGAGTGTATTTTTTTGCTAAATTCTGGTTTATAATCTTGAACGCAGTGGGATTAAAATGTCCCCTATCCTAAATTTTCCTTTAAAATGCTCTGGAAGATATATAAATGCACTTACAATTTTTGGTGTCACAAAATAACTTGATATTTCTTGCTCCATATTGTAAATCTTTTTTACCATCCAAAAATATGTCAAAGTTTTACAAAGCCGTGATTCAAGTCAATTAATATCCTCATGTCACAGCCTCAGAGGCATTGTTCTTCATGTGGCATGACTTTAAGCATTCATTTCCCTTTCTAGGCTGAACTTTGAGATCCATCACCGAGGTGATAGCAGATGAGATACGTTTTCCTGCCATTGGTGCAGCTAAGTCTCTTGTAAGAGTTTTCCATATGGTAGTAAAATGTCATTATAAATGATACCATGGCCAGAACATCCAGAAGCCACTTCTATCCAGTGGTGAAGAACATTTCAGCATGCATTTGAATTTACATCTAAATGGAAAAGCTTTTAATTGCCTAATGTAAAATTATTGTACAAACAATCAATTTATTTCTGTATCCAGTGGATATCTTGTCACCAATATACAGATACTACACATATCCAAAGTTCTCCAGAAATCATGTCCCTTCTTCCCATTGTGGTCATATCTGAGATAAATAAGCTTTCTCTAGGAACTCTCTTTCAAGTGAATATCGTACAGTGGTCATAATGGTGATAGCCACTGTGGTTGCCTGTTGTGATTACTATAGGTGTGGTTGTAACCTGGCTGGTTGGATAAATACTCAGCAGAACACACACATCTCAGCTTAATAAGACCATGTGATTCCTAGATGAAGATCCTAGATAAAGTTCTAGAAAATTAGGAGTACAAACTATTTCTTGAAAGTTCTGATTTTAAAAAAAACAACTAACCTTCAGTTTTTCTTTTTTAAAAAATTTTTTATAATTAAAAGACATGAGTTTTCCTGTTATGGCAGATGCTTTACAGATGGACAGAGCTCCTATTTTTCTTTTCATATAACTAAATGCCACCAATGTATTTGTTAAGATATGAATAATTATGTTAATTTAAAGAGTAGGCAGGTGCAGGAGCAAAATATTTTAATATCATTTGTGCAGAAAACTATATAAAACTTCCAAGCCATTACTTATATAGCATTTTAAACACTTTTGTTTGAGATTTTAAAATAACACCTGCTGCAGGCAAAAAATAAATTTGTTCTTGCTACTCTAAGAGGAACATTTTCAGTGGGAACAGTGGTTTAAGTCCCTTCTCCAGCACTAATAAACCAATACCATAAAAACTAGGGGAACTTTGCTTCTTTATGGAGGTTGGGAATGGGAACTGTAATTCCTTCGCACTGAAAGGACAGATGCAGCCAAGCAGCAGGCACTTTGGCAGGAAGAATGGCATAGGTTGGCTACCTGGAATCTTTTTCTTGGCACTGTTGAATTACTACCTCAGGAGAGGAGCTTGCCCAAGTAGGGTTGATGTGAGTTTTTTTTTCCTTCTGGCCTTGCAGTCTGAGGTTTGTATATCGTTTTGTCAGTTGGTAAATCACATTGCATGGATTGAGTGGATTTATTTTCTAATTTTCTTATCATTCAGCATCTGCATCACATGTTATATGCGATGATTACCACATTTTCCTTCCCAGTTAATTGTTCCTCCAAGCAACATCCATCTAAGCCAAAGATTCTATAAATTTAGGAACATTGCGCCATTAGCATTTACTGAAATTTTGCTGATAATTTTTTAGGATTACTTTATCAGTGCCAAGAGCTATACAAGAGTAGAATTCTAGCTGTGATTTACAATATGTAATAAAACATTCCCTAACAACTGAAATAAAGAGCACTTTCATTTGCAGCACGGTATATATAATGTAACTCGTATCAAGAATGTAATTTACAGGAGCCAATGATCTCAGGCATTTGCTTGCTTGTGCTAATTAGCTCAGACCAAATTTTGCCTTTAAATGTAGCACTCAGCAATGGCAAAGGAGCATCCTTTAGGTCACTTTTGGTTATTTATGTTTTTCACAACAAACAGTAATACTATCTTGATACTGCTTGCATTTTCTTTTGATTAATTGCAGCTTTCCTTGGTCCAGTTCTGGTGAGTGGGGAACAGGAGCTGACCCCTTGTTGCTGGCAGCTGCTAACATTGAACTCTTACGTGTTAGGCATTTAGATTCAGGTTTGGAGATTTTGCACAAGTTAAGAATTAGCAAGAGATAAGCATGCTTTCTGTTGATTCTATCAATAATAAATTTGTGAGGATTTATAAGTTTAGAATGCAGTACATAAATGAATTCCAAATGTAGTAAGAGATAATGTAATAAGGGAGAAAGTCTGTTTCCTTTGGCAATGACAGAAATCTTAAGAAACTGAGAAGCCTGATGCCTTAGGGAAAGCTCAGCACACTGTGGGACTGAGCTACTTCAAGATAGCGGAAGATATATCTCACTGATCAATTCAGTTTGACGTTATTAGTCATGTCCTGTTTTCTGTTCTAACCTGAGAGAAGACAGAAGCCTGGTTAGATACTTTTGTCCTGCTTTGATGACTTAATGATGACTTTTGGGGAATTTCTCCTATTGTTTCTTGCAGCCTTCAGATTTGTGAAAATAATAGGAGAAACATGAAGCAAAAAATCTATGATGAAATCTGTTCTTTTTTGGTCACAACCACCATTTGCTGCAGCTCAGTGATTTGTGCGGATGTGGAAGATATCCCTGTAAAACAATCCTTCTTTACCTGCCATTAGAAAGCCTCTGGAGAAAGCAACAAGTGCTGAGCTTTGGTGTACAGAAGGAACTGTCGTCTTGACCTTTGAGTATCTTTTCAAGATGATAAAAAATTGAAATAAATTACATTTATTAAGCCTTTCTAGGAGCTATTCCTTCACTGAAAACTGATTCCTACTTGATTATTTTTCAGCACAGATTTACCAGTCAGTTGGTCTGCTGACTTGTTGGTTAGAATGACATTTGTTGTGTTTGTATGTGATTTTTTTCTTCACATTTTGACATTACTTGTTTGTTTTACAGTATGTGTCCTGATAATGTATATAGTCAACCCCTGGAAAATGAACAGCTGAGAATTTCACATTTTGACAAACACATTATTTATGCTGGATCCTGAAATATGTAAACTTTTAGCAAGTCTTTGTAATAGAAAAGAAATAAAGATGCATAAAATCAGCTTATAATAATTCATAGCTTTGTGAATTGCACTACTTGAGGTTTGGGATTATATTATTTTCCTTTAATTTACATACTGACAAACTTTCTACTAGCATTAGTTAACATCTATCATTCAGTTTTAATGCTCTTTTGTTTCTCCTTTCAGATTCTTCTCTTGCTTTTTACCATTTTATTAACACTAACTCTACTACGTCAAAAGTGACTTGTGTTTTCTTCTGTGGCCTTTTCATAATTTTAAACTGCATTTTCAATTATCTGAACATTACAGTTGCAGTCTGTGATATACGTAAGGACCACATACTGGAATCTGTTTATAAATCACCCAAGGAAGCAGCAGTAATGAGAGAACTTCCAAAGTGCTCCTAATATTTCAGTGGACAAAACTGCAGTGCATTAAGGATGAATAATCATGACCAGCCACTTCAGCAAGCAGTCATGCCTGTGCATCATACATGACTAAAAACTTTCAGTGTTTCAGGTTCATGAAGATGTAGGTTGTTTAGTTGTTGCTGTCTTTACAATTTAGTCTGTGAAGCTTAAGGAAGAATTGGTGCTGCATTTTTTTGGTCGTTGTTAAAAAATTAATACAAAGGAAATTTTTTCAGAGAGTGCAATAACTGAAATCTTCTGCAGTACTGTGGGCTTAAATAATCCCTGTTTACTGTGCCAGTATGATAGTATTTTAAAATAACTTTCACAGTGAGACATATGTGAACCCTTATGTTAACCTCATGCCAACAACGGTGAGCTGTATGATAAACAGTCATTTCTCTCTGCTGCTTATCTATTGCCATTCAAATACCAAAGAAGAAGATGAGTAGGAAGCTGTAGAAGTTCTGTCGCAGCTCAGCATTTTGGCAAGATATATTTTCTTGTGTTCTGTGATACATTTTTTTCCTGTATTGTCATAAGGTCTGCATGTTTTGTGTAGCATTTGTTCTTTCATTCTAATTATGTGGTAAATTTATTCACCCATTTGATCTTCTTCCCTGTATGCATCTTTTAAAATAACTTGTCTGTATTTTAAAGGCTTTTTCCTTTCCTTGAGATTTGAAAAGGCAGAATTTATCCCAAGACACGTTCCAGATAATCTGTTAGGTCACTTAGTAAATTTCCCACGTGAATTTCGGTATGGATATTATTTCTAGGTAATATCACTTCCAAATTATTTTTCCTTCCAACTCATTTAGTGTAATATCTTGGTAAGGAACAATTTTGTCTTTGGTAAGGATCTCCCAAATCTACAAAAGAATGCTGATTAATTTTTTTTTTTTGTTATGGTGATGTTCTTTTACGTAAGATGGAGTTTTGAATAAAGGTTGTGTAGAAACTAAAGAGAGACTGAGACATTTTATTTTATCTCAGCCAAACCAAGGAAATCCTAGGGTTGAAACTCAAGCCATTTTTAATATTAATTATAGTTATGCCCTAGATTATTTAAGAGTGGCAAAGAAAAAAGGTACATGTTTTAGCTACCTAGTAATTCTCAAATGTGTATTACATATCTCAAACTATAGAATACGTTGGGTTATTCAAAGTTATTAGAAAGCATATTTACTTAGCTATGGTACACAAGAATCTTTGCATGTAAAAGACATATTCAAAGAGTGAAGCAAATTATATCCAGTCTGAAAAGATTTTGTGTTATTATAATTCACTAAAGTAGCCCTCAGCATTGTAAATTATGCTGTGCGGAGCGGAAACACAGTGCTGGTATCTTCTGGGATACCAGTTTATTGTCATGTGTTGTGCTGCATTTCACTTTCTTTTCTGTTTTAAGTGTGAAGCTTCCACTGAATTGCATAGAATTTATTTCTTTGAGATTTCTAGATCAAAGCACCAACTTTAAAGCAAACTCACGACTTTCACTGAGCTATAAGCAACATTCAGCCTTTGTCCATCACTGCTAATATTCTTAAGTAAAAAGTGCAATTATAGTTACTATATAATGCTAAAACATTTCATGACAAGAAAAAAACCCCACACCCAAACAAAACAAAATCATAATTCCTGCCATCTCACATTTTCTCTCTTTTGTTGGTACTTGCTCTTTTAGTGCCCTCCTGCTTTGAGTTCTTAACATTTCTGTTTAATGATCTTATTTATAGAATCCCCACTCTGGCAATTTGAGAACAGGTTTTAGTGATAAATTCTTTTCAAAGAGTATGTGTTCAATTAAATATGTAACCAGATGTTATTGGTATGCCTCCTTAGGTAGCAACTTTTGTTTTACTTCAGCCACTGGGGATACTATATTTCCCATCTCACTTTTACTCAGTTCTACCCACTATTCACATTTTACAGCCATTACTTTATTTTTTTTTTCCGTGCTAAGTTTCTTGTATCCTTATACATACAAATAAGGATACAAATATTCCTCACAACGTCTTGATAAAATCAGAATAAAAATTAATATATTAATGTTTTACTAATATAACTATTGCAGTAGTTATTAATGTAATTTTTTACTATCTGGTTGGCCTACCAAAACTGGAAAAGTTGTAAAAAATAAGTCCAGCTACCAGCATGGCATCTGTTCTAGCACTCATACAGATTTAGTTACTTTCTTCCTGTCCTGTTCTGCAGCCGTGTGGAGGGAATGGCCAACTGAGGTCCTTTCCCACACAGCAGATGCGACCAGGAACAAGAAGACATGGCTCCGTTGACTGACTGATGCTCTCACTAATCTTCACTCACTTTCTTAGACTGGAGAAGTAAAGTTTGTAGAAGTTTATATCACTTAAATATTAAAAAAAAAAACAACAAAGAAAAGAAACCCGAAAACTAAGGTGGGAAAGGTAGGTACAGGAACCACTGGGTGATCCACCTTTCCCTCGGATCCTCTCTTTGATGTCCTTCATAGCTCTGTTTCACGGGTTCATCTGTGTGCAGATGTCTTGTGACCGGTCTGACTCCTGCCTCAGAGAAGAGCACTGGTGTGAAGGAAATTGCACCTGTGCACACCATGGACAGATTTGAACTAGATACAGTTTTTTTGCCTTTGTGAGAGGAGAGAACTCATCTTTTTTTTAAAAAAAAAAGTAAATAAGCATGGAAGAAGGGCAAACTTGTTTCAGTCTGGGTAAAGGAAATACAATCTGCAGAATTTAGAAGAAAACTCATTAAAGAGTATTCAATAAAAGGTTAAACTCTACATTCCTTTCAACTCATGAACGAAAGTGAAGAGCCTTTTCTGTTAATCCCCTTACTGCAGCATAGGTGCTTGCTGATAACCAGAGGAATTTTTGTCCAGATGTTGCACAATATCCTGGAGTAAAGCAAGCTTTGGATCATTTTCTCTTCCCAGGTTAAGCTAGTTTTATGGTTTTAGGAACAGCTTGAATGCGTTCTGTAAAAGTGCAATAGCACCTGAAAAGATGTATCATAATGATTTAGAGGTTTTAAAAATATCCCTGTTTTTAATTTGTCATAAAACATTGTAACTACATTTTAATGTGCAATTTTAATGTTATATTGGTTTTCACAAAACTTTTCTTGTCCTTTTAGTAGATTTTATAGATCTTAAAAGGGAATGGAGGCAGCAGCCCTGTCAGTATTACTTTCAGAGACTGAAGAAAATTAAAATAATATTTCTTTGCAGTCATATAGTGAGTATAGAAATCAGGATTTTCTATTTAAAATACAGAGACCTATTGAAGTTGAATGCTGTTTAAATGTCAGTTAGAAGGTATTTTCTGGAATAACAAAAAAAAAGAATGCATTTTTTTGGATAAAATTTTGCTGAAGAATTTTACTGAAGCTTAAAATCCAATAAAATCACATGCTGTGAGTTAAAGACAAATCACTATCTATTTAGAGGCTTTATTCTTGGTTATTTTGTGTACCTTCTCAGAGGTGCTGAACTCCTTCAGTCGTAATAGAGTATTATAATTACTGATACAGGCCTTGGGGAAGAGTGACTGGAAAGCTGCCCGGTAGAAAAGGACCTGGGAGTGCTGATGGACAGCCGGCTGAACATGAGCGAGCAGTGTGCCCAAGTGGCCAAGAAGGCCAGTGGCATCCTGGCTTGTGTCAGAAATAGTGTGGCCAGCGGTACCAGGGTGATAGTCATGCCCCTGTACCGGTGAGGCCACACCTTGGATCCTGTGTTCAGATTTGGACCCCTCACAACAAGAAAGACATCGAGGTGCTGGAGCTTGTCCAAAGAAGAGCAATGAAACTGGGGAATGGTCTAGAGAACAAGTCTCATGAGGAGTGACTGAGGGAACTAGGGTTGTTTAGCCTGGAGAAAAGGAGGCTGAGGGGAGATCTTCTTGCTCTCTACAACTACCTGAAAGGAGGTTGTAGTGAGGTAGGTGTTGGTCTCATCTTGCAAGTACCAAGTGATAGGACAAGAGGACATGACTTCAAGTTGCACCAGGGGAGATTTAGATTGGATATTAGGAAAAATTTCTTCACCAAAAACATTGTCAAGCATAGGAACAGGCTGCCCAGGGAAGTGGTTGAGTCACAATCCCTGAAGGTATTTAAAAGACATGTAGATGATGTGCTCAGGGACATGGTTCAGTGGTGGACTTGGCAGTACTAGGTTAATGGTTGGACTTCATGATCTTAAAGATTGTTTCCAGCCGAAATGATTCTGATTCTATGAAAAAGAAGTTGTGGGATTTTTCATGTGTAAAAAAAATTTTACAAGAAAATCATACAATTTAGTGATGCAATACATGACCCCTATTCTAATTGTATTTTTACCTTTATTCCATGTATACAGTGTAGAATGTTCTCCTAAAATATATATCTTTTTTTTAATAAAAGTTTTCAATTATTGTTTCTGTTACTGTAATGTACAGAGCTATTATTTACACAATGTTTGCACTTAGTGTACTTCAACCATGTTGAGACTTCCTTGCAACCATCTCTTGTACAAACATAGAGTCAATAATAGTTCCTGAAGTTATTTAAAATAGAATTTTAGTTATCTATTCTAGGCAATAGAATAAATTTGCAGTTCGTGGCTTTGCTGCAGGAAAGTCATTTGTATGTCTCTTCCATTTTCAAAACTGCTTACCCTATAATACCTTGTTCATGCGCCACCTAAAACACAGTGATATTGTAGTCTTTCTGTGCCTAGAAGAGAATAAATGTCATGGCAAAAAGTGCAGTGAGTGCCACAGTATATGAATGGGATGTGAAAATTTGAATTTTTCATCATCTTTATTTTTATCTTGGTTTTAAGCCATAGTTTCTGTCTTGCTGTATTTGCAGAGATTAATGGGATTACCTTGCTGGATTTTGTTTAAACAAAGACTTACTCTTAAAAATAGGCTGATTTAGAAATAATCAAGAGAAAGAAGAGATATAATCAGCCTAGTGGAGTTTGAGACATCTCAAAATTTTTTGAAGAAAGTTTTATTATGCTTAGAATTTATTATGCTTAGAATGTTTTGGTGCTCCCTGGAGGGTAAGAACAGCTTGAGTTATGAGTTATGGTCTGTTTGGTTGGTCTCATGGATGCCAGATCAAGCATTTGGGCATCTTTATTATCTGGCTGGTAAAAATACTGAGGAATAACTGAGAAAACAATCCAGAAGGGCTTACCCAAATAGTATTTTTTAATTTGTTTTTACTGTAATAAGACTGAGTTGTTTCTTTCAAGGTCCAGTACGCCCAGATAATAAGAAATATCTCTCATATGATAAGAGCAGAGAAGAAATAGCCTCTCCTGCTTTCTTTTAGCATGCACTGTTTTCCTGCAAGGGTCTTAGTGCCCTTTAAGGAACACACAGCAAGTTGCACTGACATTTTGCAAAAATGGTCAGTAAAAAATTATTCTGGTTAGGTCTAATCACACTCACAGTGTGCTCTATTTTATAAGGTCTATTATTCCAAAACCCGTATACATCATAGCCACATTGCTATTTATTGCCTTGTGCCTTAGTGCAAATGGAGAGATCTGGTTATATGGTTGCAATTTTGTTTTCTATTCTGTGGCAGTACAACTTGCAGAGCGGTATTCTGTAGTTATTGAAGTTAAATAAAGAGTAATTCATGGGTCCTGAAAATACAGAATTTTCTGTGGCATCTTCTGCTTTAACTCCTCTTCACTGAAAATGGAAACATTTGGTCTAGAATTGCAAAATTTATTTGCAAAAGTTATAAAATTTTGGCCTAACTTCCAGTTTCTTGAGCCATGTGGAAAAAAAGACATTTGTTTGAGGTTATTAATCATGCTCATCATTAGATTTTGGAAACTATTAGAATCAGGTAGTTTCAAATTTTTACAAGGGCTTGTGTTTCAGTCTTAAAAATAATACATTCCTATAAGGGAATGTATTATTATCGGTTTGACTGCATCATTTTCCAGAACACAGTATTTCTCAGAGTTCTTAACTTGATAACGTGGCAAATTCCTCCATGCATAATATATGAAAGAGGATATGATCCTGAAGTTTCTGGGAGGGATCCTGAAGTTTCTGGGAGGTATCCTAAAGTTGAAGTTTAATGCAAAGTGGGAACAAGCACCTAATTGTGTTGCTGAGCTTTTTTAATTGCTCAAGTTTTGAATAAAACATAGCATAAAGAAGCAAATCACACAGTCAAGTAATCCTTTCAGTGCTGTTGGGGCAAAGAAATTATATTACTAAGGATTAAATATGAATAAATGCAGCATATCATAAATTATTATGTTTAAACATTTAATGTAACAGCTTTACAATATAGAGAAAAATACCATACAGCTGAAAATATCAAACTGAAAACTTCCAACATTAGTGGAAATGTTAGGGAAGGTAGCCAAAAGGGGGACCTTTGCTGAATAGATACTTTCAGGTAACAGCAGGACCTGTTATTTGTAGTAGTCAAGTGGCATGGCTGTTCGCTTGAAAATGCAAGATCATTAATATATTATAGTTTGAAATATGAAATACTAACTATTAGCATAGCCCTGCAGTGATAGCTAAGCTACTTACTGAAGGAGCACTATGGAAATATACTATTCATTGAACAGGAAATATGATTGTGGAGGAATGAGAATGCTGGATGTTGATCTGATTACATGAAAAGTTTCAAAGCTGCAGCCTTTTCTACAGAAGAAAGGCACAAGAGTTCTACTGCTGCATTATTTCTGGTCCAGAACAGTTCCCTTGAAAAATGTTGATCCAGTTTTAAAATCATGAAATCCTGAAACTCAGCTTTGGCAGAAGAAGCTAAAAAAATATAGATAAAAACAGGTCCTGGTACCTGAGTCTTTTTTTCTGAGGAAATTCATTCTTGCAGCAAAGATAGCATAGTTTTCAAGAAGAATGATATTCCACTTGTGAGAAGAAAATGCAGAACTCTGCTAGCTTTTTCTGAAATATCGTCCTTGATATCAAGAAGTCAAAAATGGTAGAAATGTCTACCTTTTGCCTCAGAGTTTTATCTACTTTATTAATAATGTTCTGATTTCTCATGTAGAGCCTCACTACTATGTTTCCTTTGTCCATGAACACTGAATATAAAAAATATTGTAAATTCAAAATAATACTTCTGCTAGACAAAAGGTAAGAGAAGTTCAACATCTAGAATATGACTAGCATACAAAGTAGATTAACTACAGGTAGTTCACTGTACTTTAGCAGTAAACTGTAGATAGACTAAACTAACTCAGCAAATTCAGTAACTAACTCAGTAAACTACCAGTAAATTCCAAGAAATTCTAGGTACAAACTGTTCCAAGAAATAAAATAATAATCTACTTAAAGTAGTTTTTTTTTCCTTCTGACCACAGTTTACTATTAAGAGTCTACAGACTACTTGCATGAAAATGAAGTTCAGAGAAAATTTATGGAAGTATATGTGGGTGTAGAATTTAACTTTCTTTATAATTTAATTTTTATGTATATATCGAGCTTAGATAACTTTCGTTAGCAGTACTTGAAATAGTCAAGTAAGAGCAAATGGCTCTTATTCATATGGCACATGAATAATATTGCATAAAGAATCAAGGTCCTTAGTGTTTGTAGCCACAACCTGGCCATGGTGGAGCCCTGATGGTGCCAGGAGGCCTTAAGTGACCCCGCCCAGCCTCACCTGGGGCCACGCCCTGCCCATTTAAGCTCAGCCCTATGCGAGCAGTTGTCCCCCCTGACCTGTGATGGAGAAGTAGTCTCCAGCTCAGCCTCGACCCTTTCTGAGCTCTGGTTTGGTTTTTTGACTGGACTTCAGACCTACCTTGTCACCCTGAAGGTGTCTGATGACCTGCGCTCTGGGCAGGCTCTGTCCGGCCAGCCTGCTCGTGATGGGGTGAACCCTGGGTGGTGAGGCTTCCTGCCTTCGAGTCCCACAGAATGCTGCCAGCCAGTGGTGTTCCCTGGTAACGGAGACTGGAGTCATCTCAAACCCACGGAGGTACATCTAATAATCACTATTGTTCCTCCTCTGTGAATGAGAGCTTCCCCCTAGAGGAAAAGTGTTCACAGGCAGAATGGTTGAGTAGGAAGGAGCCTCTGGAGGTCGTCTTGTCCAACTGCCTTGCTGAAACAAGGTCACTGAGGCCAGCTTGCTCAGGATGGTGTCCAGCTGATTTTTGAGTATAAGGATAGAGATTCCACAGCTTCTCTGGGCAACTTGTTCCTTTGCTTAGTAAAAACTGACTCATTCATGTGGGAGCTTGTCTTTTTTCATTCTTTCTCATAGACTTTGTAAGTGCATGGAGAAGATTTTGTTGCAGCACTACTTGAGAAGCAAAGATTTTTTCACTGCAGTGGCAGTGAGAGCAGCTTTTGTTCTGTTTGCTTATGTATAAGAACCAAGAGTGAAACAGTGTTTAACTTGACCATTTGGCTGTCCACGTATCCATGTAAGTTCTCTTTGGTTATGGTCTGTTGTCTCTGCCCCTGGATTAAACATTGAGTTCTTTGTTCTGTGCTTTAGTTCACTGCTTCTTCAGGTTAAAAGGTATTATTCAGTGGGATTAAAAAAGTAGTAGTAATGTCGCTATCTGAATTCTATTTTCATGAGGACACAGAAGGGCAACGGCTTATTCAAATTTTTCTGTGACTTCTTATGTACTACTTCTCATTACAACGGAAGAAATAAGCCCAATTTTCCACCCTTTCTATTCTCCATGAAAATGACAAAAAGAATAGAAGAAAGCAAAGGAGATAGAGTAAATGAAGACCTAATAACTGAAATAAACCAAGCTAGTTAAACCTGAACATATAGAAATTACTTTTTAGTAGTTATTCTTATTGATTCTATTAAATCCACTCAATCTGAGAAGAAACTGATAACCAGAAACGATTGGATGTTTTGTTGGTTTTGTTGGTTATGAGCGACTTACATCAGTGGTGGCATTTATTTTTATCTCAGATATTAAAAAATGTTGCAGTTAACTCCATTCATGAAAATACTTTAAATGTAATTAGGACAATCTCAGATTTGTTGATCTCATAAACATACTTAATTAAAAATAAATTTTATCTCGTAGTATTGTGAATTTGGTTATTGCATGTATTTACTTTTTTCTTCCTCTGTTTTGCAAAATGTCACGATTTGTGAATGAATGAAGGATGGTTTCAGTTTTAATTTAGAACTGCCATGATCCTCCTTTGACAAAAGGCAGACCTGTCAGCAGCACGATTATTTCATTATTTCAAACTAGCGTTACCTGACTCTTTGGGCACCTGACCTTTGCCACGTGCCTGGCAATGCTCAAGTAACCACACGGAGCTATTTTATTTAATCAGCTCAGAGCAGGTTGAAACAGTGTCCAGCTGTTTAATTGGAGATTCTTGAATAAATTAGAAGAACCTTGAAGCACTTCTAGAATTCTTGGTGCTTTTTAATCAACAGTGCCTTAGAATTTGAGCCTTTTTGGTGGCAAATTGTCTGAATTCAATTCTTGTACTGTAGATATTAGTGGTCAGGAATTTCATCAAAACAGTTTCTGTCTTATTTATAATGGCAGTTTTAAACAGTATTTCTTCAAGGTACTGTTATGGCTGATTGATCAGTGACTGACATTTACTGAGAGCCATATATTCAGATTCAATACTGCTCTGTAGACATGGATAACCGCATTTATGTTTGTGCATCTGAGTATTTAAAGATACAGTGCAGTGGCCTGATGAAAGAGCCACTTCAGGGATCACCTTAAAAAGGACATTGATTGATTAGTAGATAGAATGAGATGCTGCTGAGGAGGCATTTCAAAATTCTTTACTTCAAAATGAAACACATTGAAGTAGATGCTGCTGTTAAAATTCTGTAAAGTACAGTCAGATTTTACTGCATTGTGTTTTTCGGTGAGGTATTACGAGTCTTAAACCTGCTGATATTAGGAGCAATAGTAAAAAGCCCATAGCAGAACTTGTTGTTCTGGAGTCAGGACTTCATGTCATGGCAGTGCCTTCTCTTTAGATTCTTCTGCTGTCTCATTCTTAGATACACGAATTGATTACAGTTCCTGGAGCCTAAATTATGTTGTCTTTTGTTCGTCTCCCAGTATATATCTTTGATGATGTAGAGACTTTGACATAAGTTTATAATGTCAGTGGTTTTGTTTTCAGAATCTTGCTACGCCGCCAAATCATGCTTTGAGTCATTTGAACGACCAAACCAGACCTTCGCTATCACCATGTGCTCGCTAGGCTTCCTCTGGCAAGTGCTGTGTGCTCACATTCACATAGCTGCTGTTGCCTCTTCTCCAAAGTCAGGTCATTCTTCACACCTGTGACTAAAGCTAGAAATCTTTGTCCCCTTTCAAGGTTAACTGGGAGTCACGTGAGTTGGCTGTACACCAACTTTACCTTTTATCCTTTGTGTATTATTTTTATGGAGTTCTTTGTTGTCTGTATGAATATTTCTTTTGAATCAATGCTGCTACTGTTACTGTCTTTGCTGTGCTTGCTCTACTGGTGCTCTTGAAAACGAGGCTAAAACTGTGACAGAACAGCTTTTCCTGATAGTATTTGCTGCACAGTATCTTTGAGAGGATCAAAAGATTTTTCATGCCTAAGCTTCATTCTGAAATGGGTAAATTCATTTATTTACGAATTTCTAATTGCCTTGTCAAGGATTTATTCTGAGGCTTTTAGTCTTGTGTTCTACCACATATCTTGGTTTTGGTAAGGCTTTTTAAGAGTGCCCTGTATGAAAAAGATGAATTAATGGATTAATTTTTGTTGTAAATAATTACCTAACTTTTCTAGATTGTGATTGCAACTTATTTATTTATACATGCCACTTTGATGTTTATAATGTAGTTTTATAATTATCCAGCTCCATTCAAGTTTACTTAGAAGGAAGGGCCTTAGTATCTGCTTTGTCAGTGACAAGGAACTATTTTGACAATTTTACTTTCTTTCCCTGGTATTTACTCATGGCAGATACAGTGTAGTGAGCTATTTAAACTTCTTTTTGTTGCTCAGTGTGATAGACTTTAAAGTCAGGTTTCTTTTTTTTTTTTTTTTGTAGTTCCTTTTTTTGTGGTTGGTTGTGTCTTAATTTGTTTGACAGTATTTTATCGTACAACATAGCTCGGCACCATTCGGAGCTATGGAGTTAGAGGTTTGCTCTTTTTCTAAAAGCATTCTGCTATTTATAAATCTCATTTCCACAATAAAGAAAAGTTTTTTGCTTTAGTTATTTTTCTATAGAATATTAATATATAATTGAAATATGTGTTTCTCATTTCAAAGAGATGTAAACTGCAATATACGTACCTGTAGCTACTTACTCTTTTATTTGCAATATTATGGTGGGTTTTGTGCAAAAAGCGAGTTGTGTAAGATGCAGCGACTTTCCTCTATCATACAGAGGAACAGAAGAAAATTGAATGCCTGTTGGGGAAGGGGGTGTGTGGAATTACTGGAACCATCTTAATCCTAATTGCTTCCTAGCAGCACTAGCACATCTATAACGATAGATCTAACGCAATTGGGTACAACAACAATAGAACAATTCCAATCATATAAGGCTGACAGTAGTTTTGAGGTTATTTTCTGCAAGTTGATCAATAAGATGTTCACATCATATAATCCACATTGAATTTATTCCTGTAATACATCTTAACTTCAAGGGTAGCAACGGTTAATTGCTAATCTATATTCACTGAGCAGAATGAATGAGGACAGCAAGAGTACATACTTCATGTACCATCACATCAGATGGGTAACTTCTGAGCTCAGTTTTTCATTCAGATCATTTCTGTTTGTCCATCTCCTCTCTCCATGACTTCAGAAAGCCTTTAGAGATTATCACAGAATTTAACTGACTACAGTTGATGCTTGTATTGCAATACTTAGTATATGCATAGGCATTAATTAGATATTCTGAGTTGTATACATCTTCTTTGTTATAGTTATTGTTGTTCACATATTGTGCTTTCATTCTTAAAGATTGATTGTGTTTGAGTAATAACTTCTGCAAAGAACCCTTTTACATCTGTATTTCTTTAATCTGTAACGTATAAAGTTCCAGTTGAAGTTCCTAAGTTGTTCTTGGCATAGCATACATTTCATTTTAAGGTTACCTTTGAACACAGCATGCTAGGTTTATCATCCAGTTTTTAGGGCTTAATCAAAAGCCCATTGAGGTCGACATAAACAAAAAAAATAAAGCCTCCTTTTGACTCATCGGCTCTGGATGATGTTCCTAGTCATCTCCCTTATGTGTATTACCCAGAGATTGATCCCACTTGGGTACAGTTTTTTCAAGTATTAGCCAAGTAGTTTATGTATTTCAGCAAATATATTACCACTTACGGAGATATACTAATCACTTTCTGATTCATTTATTTTTTTGTTCACTGTTGTTACTTGATTTGTAACCAAAAGAAAGTTATTCTAGTTTTTAATCTGGTAATGATTTGAACTTCTAATAGATGAGGAACAAGAAATCAATGATAGTAAGCCATAAGCAAATAATGAATATTATTATCCTTAGCCTTGTAGAAATAGTTTTCCACTGGAGAAAACACAAGTATTCATATGAAGAACTGCAATCTCCAGAATTGATTAAAAAACTAAGACTGATTTATACGAATTTATGTGAATCTCCAATACTGATCATGTTTGCAAGCTGTGTGTTATACTATTCAGCTTCCATTTTATCAGTAAATCTTCCCACTAATAGAAATTGTATTAAATAGAATAGTATTAATGGAAGTAAATCCATTAAATACATGTAAAATTAATCCATTAAAATAGGGGGCCGGTTAGCTCAGTGGTTTGAGCGTGGTGCTGACAACAATGACAACACTGAGGTCATGGGTTCGATTCCCGCGCTTGCCTGATCTAGTCGAGATGTGGCATCCCTGCTCATGACAGGGAGATTGGACTAGATGATCTCTAAGGTCCCTTCCAGCCTATGCCATTCTATGAAATATATTCACAGTAAAGTATAGCAAAAACTAGTATTTACCTTTAAAATTCAAGACTTGATTCCCAAAAACCTAGTAGAAGAAGAGACTCCTTATTTGGACAAAGAGATGAAGAGGAACTGATTTGTTAAGGACAGATAAATAAGATAGAAAATGGAATGTTTTGGCTGGGGGACTAGCAGAGACTTTAAGGATGAGAATTACTTTTTTAAAACAAAACAATGCCTTTCCTTCTGAGTTTAAAAGAGTTAACATTTTTCTGGTGGAAATGTTTCTCAGATGGTCCCTCTTCTGATACTCTTCCATGCTCTAAGTTTAGGAAAGGTCTCTGTCTTTCCATGACAGAAGGTATCTACTGATACTGATTCAGGACTAATATTTACTGCCACATACTGTCATCACAAGGGAAATTACCATATCCAAACAAATTTAGTACCTAATTTTGTAAGTGGTATAATTCTGTAAGTATGCTAGCTTATGCCTAAATTGCAGTTTTGTTTATGAATCAACATATCTTCCCTGAGTTGATTATAAAGTAAATCTGGAAACAATAAAATGAAGTCTGGTTAATTTTTTCATGTACTTGAGCAAATGTAATAGGAAGTTTCAAACTGATTTCTTTGTCTTCAAATCTGTAAAAACGATTAATGAGTCTGTAATAATACAGCATTCTGATTAGAGTTGAGTTGGCATAACTTACATGGGAAGACCTTATATTTGTCTTTCACTGAAACAGTGAGGTTATTGCTCACGTTATGCACTTTGCCTCAAAAGTATTCACATAAATCAGTGCGCTTGTAGCAAGTGTGGGTAGAGCTCTTCCCATATCTTCATTCACGAAGCCTACCCATGATGATGATTCACATAAGGGTTCTGTAGGTTCTGTAGGTTCTGTAGGTTCTGTAGGTTCTGTAGGTTCTGTAGGTTCTGTAGGTTCTGTAGGTTCTGTAGGTTCTGTAGGTTCTGTAGGTTCTGTAGGTTCTGTAGAAAATATACATTCTGTAGAATAGAAGAATATTTTCTGTTTCAAAAGGGTATAAGTGTTTGGCATCATTATGACCAAGTGAAATCACTGTATAACAAAAGTTGTAACTTCTGTTTATTATAATTTCCTCCTTTTTTGCCCATGTGAACCCAGCTAATATTTATACTTATGGAGTCTATGTTGAAAAATTTTGATTTAAATGAATTGTACTTTTAATACGTAATAGAATTTTAAATTTATTTAATGTATTTTGACAAGCATTCAGGAATTCCCTGGAAGCAGACAATATAATACAAAGAGAAAGTCTGGTTTATGGAGCTCATTACAAAAGTTTTTATTAGACTTTTGCCCTGCTGTGAAGCAAATTATTGTTAACTTCAAAAAATATAACTTAGTCCTGTTGTTCTTGCATTGAGATATAAAACATGATTTCAGTTTAGATGGGTGATGCGCTTTGATGCCAGACTCCGCCCTTGTGAAGTTCTGGTATCGTTTTTGGAATCCAGCATGTACAATGTGCTACAGGAAACAGTGAAAACCACTGTAGTTGTGCTTTTATAATACCTTTTGTGATGTGATATTATTAATAATACAGTGATAAAGGTCTATGTGCTTGGCCATGCCCTTTTGGGCAGTCATCAGTGCCAAAATTAGGTTTTTTTCTTTTCCTTCCCCGTTAGCTTCCTGTTTGTTTCTAATGTGTTCTTTCAAACTAAAGATAAAAATTCATTACTGGACACATCATGCTTTTTATACCTACCAAAATGGAATGTATTCTCAGCTCTTCTCAGAAGACATTTTCATAATGGCACTAAACACACAATAAAGCATGTGACCTGCATGTAAATTATCCAATATGAATCAAGAATACAATCAGCACTTTGGTGGCTCTGCAAATTAGAGAGTGTAAACCGTCTTCAGACTTTGGCAAAACATTGTAATTAATTGGGCCCTTGACTTTACTTTGAGACATGTCTACATTAAATGAGGTTGTATTTTTATTGATAACTACTAAGTGGAGCACAGTGAGATGAGGAGCTAAACTTCCGCTAAGGGGAAAAATAGATTTAATGGGTTACTAAATATTTAACATAAGCTTTGAAAACAAATGTTTGCCTGATTAGTTCTATGGGTAACATCAAGTACTTTGGTGTTTTTGGTCTGAGCCTGCATATCTAGTGAATGCAATTAAAAACAATGGACAAAATGGTGTCTAATTGATGTAAAGAGGAGCTTTTGTGAATTACAGAATTCTGCTTGAATAGAAAGTCTTTATATGGAGTCTGCATGCTAAGCAAAATGAGTTTTAAAGACGTTTCATCTTGGGGAAAAAAAAAAAGTGAATTCAGTATGATCCAAACCCTCCTCCTCCCTTTGCTTTTCCAGTGGGGCAAATGAATAAGCACACGTCTTTAATGGTAGCTACAGTAGCTCTATTAGCTTCAGTAACTTCTCTGAGAAGTGTACTAATTACTACAAAAGCTGGTGAGAAAACCCACATCAGTCAGAAAATACAATGTAAGGTTCTAATGCCAGGTCCTGGAACTGTCTTACTCAAAAGCTTTTTTGCTAACCTCATGGTACTCCTGTAAGGTATATACAGGACAGGATATATGAACAAGCCTTTGCTCTAGGTTTTGTATTATGGTTGATTGAGGTGACTGGTTGATTGAGGCTGCTGCCTATGTTAATAAAGGAACAATTAATGAATTAGTCTCATATGGAAACCTGAGGACACTGGAATTGTTGATATACTAGAAAACATGAAATTGAGAATATGGTTGGCACACTTCTAACTACAGTTACTTGGAGGTAAGTATTTCTTCAGCTTATTTGAAATTAAAGAAAAGGATTTCTAAAACATATTATCTTGATGTTTTAGAAACAAAAATCTTGGTGATTCTTCAGGAGAAAAATTTTGCCAGCTCTCATTGTATGTATATGAAAGACTGTTCTGCATCAGGATGTGACATTTCAGCACCTGTCTTATATAGAAGGTTTTTCTGGGATAGCTAAACAATTATTTTTTTTTTCTTCTACTGAAAAGAATGACAAATGTGATGCTTTAGTAGAATATAGGCGATTATAGGAATTATTAGTGTACATGGAGTCCAAGATCTCATTCCCCTTGGACAATAAACCATAAGGTCCTATTTAGTCCTATTTCAAATAGAGGAACTATACAGAAGGGAATTCAATTGTAAGCATGCTTGTGTTGTGAGCAGCTGACAGAACAATGTACCTGAATCTGCCCATATATGCACCTAGTTCTTGACATGTGTTCTTTTCAAAATTCTTTGTATGTTTTCAGGGATATCAATTCTTTTTGTTTTGTTTTTTTTTAAAAGAAACACCAAACCCCCATCAAAAAACTCCAAACCCCTACCATATGTATTTATTTACTTAAGTAATAATAATTAAAAGGCAAAGGTATTTACTTACCTAAATAAATATTTGGAAGAAAGTGCGTAAATCATATCGTCATTAACATACACAATATTTTGACGGTATCTTTTCCTTAGTCTTGTAAGGGGAAAATACCTACACTGGCCAATTCCATGAGTCTATTTTTCCTTATCAGTTGAAGGATGTCCTGACTGTCCTTTCTGTGATGAAAGAACTTTTGCTCTGATTCTTGTGTTGTTCAGCTTTTGAAGTGTTAGTTTAGTGTAACCTGGTGTCTCTGTTTTTCTCTATTAGATATTAGCATGAAATTCTTTGTGACACACAGTTTTCACTGAAGAATTTCATATACTTTTTTCTACTGTTATCTGAACAGAAGTCTCATTTAATTAGAGCTTTTGAATTCTGCATGACCTTGATTCTCTCTTTCTAAATATTTGATGATCTTTTAATAAATAATCTTCAGAATGTTCTTAATAGAGTACTAAAATATAGGTATAATATAATTTCCTTTGATTTATGTTTGCTTTTTTATTTACTGTGACTATTTTAGACAGCCATGTCTTTGTGCGCTATAATGCTTTTACTGCAGTTAAGCTCTGCATCAAGAGTCTTTAGTTGCTTCTCTACTCATATAATACAATCATAAGAAGTAGGAGTCAAAGAAATTCATTATATGATTTAGTAGATCTTCTGTTCTTCAGTGCAGGATCAGCTACACTCACACTATTCCTGCCAGGTGTTTGCACATAATCTGTAAAAAAGATGCATATAATCTCCTCAGGCTGTCTGGTCTAGTACTGCATTAAATAGTAGGTTATTAGAAACATTGTGTATTACTTCATTGTTAGAAGCTATTTTTTAAATTTTTTTTTTATGTTAAAGAAAATAATTCTTGCTGCAGCTTATTTTTTGCATTTTTTCTCTCCCATAAGCGGTGAAGGAACACATACTCTTTTTCCCACCTGCAGAAACGTTTTTTGTTCATGACCACTGCTGTCGGTGTCCTCCATGTGTTCGGTCACTTATTGTTTGATACAGTCAAAAACTACAGTGGTCACAAAACTGCAAAATAGAAATATTACTTCAATCTCTTTCATTCGATTGAAATCGATGTTTTATAGATAGTCCATTTCCTGCTTTGGATGCCGAGGATTTGTACCTGTTCCCTTCCTTACTCTAACCCATTTGGTCTGCGCCGTTTGTGCTGGGCTGTCTGTGCCTCTCACAGCGATGCTCCGTTCCCCTCCAGTGGGGGGACAGAGCCCACCCTCCCCGGCTGCTTGCCCAGCCCCTGCTTGCTGCAGTCAGCAGATTTTCTTTCTCCTTGCATGTTGTTTCTCTGGGGTCACTGATTAAATAAATCAAATGCAAGTGGTCTGGTATTGATCTTTATAGCACGCTGTTAGTATTTTCCCTTTGCTCTGAAGTGAATTCTTTTATAAGCACTTGTCTTTAATAACCAAGCCAGTCCATTATCCACTCAAGCAGCTCAGCAGTGCCAATATTATAATCATTCTGCTTACACACGTTGTATCAGATTACTGAAAGATCAAGTGAAACATGTCTATGACTTTCCTTTAGTGCTTTTGTCCTTGTTGTATGACCCAGAGAAAAGTCCCTCCCCAGATGAATCCTTGAAGTTGCTGTTGTGTCATTTCTTTATGGGATTGTTTTTAAATTCAGAGCAAGATAAATGGTTGTTCCTTTTACTTTGCATTTATTACAGTTTTCTTTCTTCTGTTTCTTGTAAGTGAAGTTTTCTTAATGCAGACAAAGAAGAATAAAAGGATTTGTTTACTTGTTCTTTGAAAGAGTCAAAATACCAGGGAAGGACCAGCAGTTTCACCACATCTCTCTTTTTTTAGTGTAATCGCTTAGAGACGGTACGAAAGAAAAGCTATTGATGTGGAATCCAGATTTGTGCTGCAAAGCTAAACCCACACCTTTTGGACACTTAATTCTTCTGCCAGTAGGAAAGGGAATAGAAAAAGTGTATAAATTCTTATTTATGGCTGTAGTAGACACAGATTTGGTCTTTGCAATAACGATAGTAGCTTATTTATGTACGTGTGACAGATGTATAACCACAAAGCTGTAACTATAGGCTGTGTATTCAGGTGAAAACACTGTAGCTTCATAAACCGATAAATTGCCCACTCAAACTAAAATCTTAATCAGTCCAAGAGCATAACTAAGCCTGAGATTTCCAAAATAAAAGCAAGCAACTGCAAAACTCAAGAGATTAAACAAAATGGTCTTCACCTAGTACGGCTTCAATACACGTGTAGCTGTGGGTAATGTTGCAAGGGATAATTTGCTTTTTGATTCACCTTGGAGTCTGATTTTCAGGCGTTACAAATGACTAAAAGGTATTCCAGTTTGAGATCTCTTGAGGGTTGATTTTTAAGAAATGTTGGCCCTACTTTAAGGAGTATTTTTTCTGTATGAAATCAAGCCCTTTCAAAACATCTTCCGTTAGAGTATGGAAAGCTGAGCACTGATCCTCACTAGTCACCTGTTTAAATTGTGGTATGTTTACTGGTAATTTTTTCACAGGTGGAAAAAGGATTTGCCTTCAAACATGTTGTAGGATACTATAATATCCCTGGTAAACAGAATATTCTGATGATATCTTTTAACATATTTTTCCATGATTGTAATATAGCTCTATAGTGAGCTGGGTTGCAATGAACTGACTGGAAAACTAAAATGGTATGCCAGTATGTTAGTGGTTGTTGAGCATTAATATTGCTAACACAATTTAACAGTGCAAATTTAGTTCATTGAAAGACTAAGGGTATTATAGCATTGACTAGAATAGTCTTAAATTATTTTCTATAGTCTGTCTTCTATATTCCTTTTCTTTCCCTGCAATTGATTCTATGAAATGAAGACATTTTCTGCGTAGTGTACCAAACCAAATCATATTACATGAAGCAGAATGCAGTTAAATGAGAGTTAAATTGCTCTCAAATGACAAAGAAATGTTCAGCTATAAAAAGTGTTGTGAGACTAATGCATTTTTCCAAGTCAGAACTCTCAAGAAAACAAGCAAAATAAAAGCCTGGGCTTGTAAAGCAGAAATGCGGCTGTAATTTCCAGAGGGGTAGATCCTAACAGAATCTAGGAGGAGGATCCTAGCTGGCAACATTTGGACAAGTAAAGTTCTACTGGAAGCAGACAGAATAAGTGAATAAACTAGTAGTTGATGGTCAAACTTTCTAATTCCTGATCTTTCTTGTCCTGTGACCTGCTTTTAGACTGAGGCTCTGCTCCCAGGAGCTCCTCACTCACAATGGCCTCTCTGGGAATGAGCTCTGTGCAGAATACTTAAGTGGCCTGTGTGTGGTGTGTGAGCAGGGATTTGGAAAGGGCTCTGAGGTTTGGACATTCTGCCAAAAATCAAGTTTTATGCAGATGGGAAATCATGACTCTCTCTAGCTGCCAAATCTAAATGGCATTTCATGGGACCAGCAAAATGCACTTGTTCAGAGAAACCAGAACTAGTTTTAATCCAAAGTCCATAGCTTTGCTGCAAACATTGTTTTAAAAATGCTAGTGTATAAAACAAAATTTAGAGTTTTTTCTATTATGTGAAGAATTAGGTGGCCTTCCTTTGAGCTGCTACCCGTTCTCAGATTCCCGCTCACACCTTTATTCTCAGCACAAGTTTGCTATCTTAAGCATCATAAGACAGTCAGTGTTAAGAAAAGACTTTGTACACTGGAGATGCAATGCTTTGCAGAATCTTCCTATTGCATTTCATGATAGCTGGAGGAAGTCCCAGGTCAGAAAGGATTATTTGGAAGCAAGTGCAGAGACGTGTGAAAAAGCTGATAAATGGTTTGTCCCTGCCAGGCTTACTGGTTGGAGAAAGGCTGCGCAGCAGCAATGTGAAAGAGAAGACAGATTAGTGAGCAGGCAGACTGTGTGTGCCTTGGAAGAACTGATTGTTACTGGTGAGGTGGAAAAGGGGAGGTGAGGAGAATTACTGAAAGAGCAAGGTTGATGAAAGCCTTGCAGTCAGGAACTGCACGTAGTTCTGGAGATCATGTCCTTTTGTGATTTCATATGGTTATTAATGAATACAACAGAGAAGGAAATAGAAATCAAAGAAGCAAACAGGATGATTTTTGATAATTTTACTTGAGAAATCTTGTTCAAAGAAAGCATAAAAACTGAGTCAATGTCCAGTTGCATGGGGAGAGTCAGGACTGGATCAGTTCATATGGTCTTGGGTATCAAACTTCGGTGATAATGAAAAGCAATGGCAGTAGTAAAATATGGGAAGACAGAAGAGTCTTAGTTTGCTCTGGAATTCACTTCTCATATTTTAAGTTGATGGAAAGATGTACAAGAGCAGTATGCTGTATATCTCTACAATGTAACTCATATCTGTCTGCTGTTAATGTAATAGTGTTTATTTTTCTTATCAAAGCAATATGGATATTCTTTCCCTTGAAACCACTCTAAACTTCAAGATTTATTTCTGATTAGCAAAATACAAGTCTTATAAATCAATAGCACAGGTCTAATCTTGCAGTTTTTGTTTAAAAATCAATAGATTTACCGTTTGACATTTATGAGCTGCAACAGACACATCTTTTTTATATAAAAGTTGAAACAATTGTCCAAGAAAACAGTAGCTTTAATGGTAATCATAAGAAAAAGGAATTAATTCTTTGGAGGCACATATTTCTTATCCTTAAAATAACACCCTTCAAGCTTCTCTCGAACCTTTGGTTGAACCTATGAGAGCTGCTGTCAATCAAAACCCATCATCTTGTGGCCAACCTAGCTGGCAAGCAGTTGTGCTTGCATCTGACGCAGATGCTACCCACTTCTATTTGGCTAATGTGAATAGAATACATTAGACATCTGCTACAATATTTGATTGATTTCTCATGCAGTGTAAAACTGCTTTGAAAATGTGATGAAATCCTTGGTAATGTTCTAGGAAGTTAAACTTAGATTTTCATTGTTCTTACTTTTCTGGATTACTTATTGAAAATAAACCAAACTGGTTCAGGATGCAAATTTTATATATATATATCCTGAAAAGGAATTATCTTAGTATGTGCTTACATAGAAATGTATGTCCTAAATCAATAGCCTGAGTTTTCAGTAAGTAGTATATGTTTTCTCTGCACTTCTGAAAATTAGACAAAATTAGAAAGCTAAACTAAGTCCAACATTATAAATTTTTATACAGATTTTAACTGTCAGTGTAACAAATGAAAGGCATTAAAATACTTTATTTTTCCTGATTGATGAAAAACAAGCAAATAAAAGAGCAATTTTTTTAAATGATCTGTTAAAATGAATAATGAATCTGGTTTTCAAGGAGAATTTTGGCATGGTTTTGTTTTGTAAAGTGATTTGCTTTCCTACTATTTCTACTGTAAGTATTTCATCAATCATGTGATATTAAAGCAATAGAAAATTTGGAGGAGCATTAGTACTCTTCTCTAAGAAAATTATTCAAATGCTAATATTTTTGCCAAATGGCTGCTTCTGTGCTGATGTTTTACATGATTCACTAAAAATAACAGCAATTAACTTGTCCCTGAAAGTGTTCCCTATAAATATTTTCATATATTATTTTCTAACTAATAAGCAATAAAACTACCCTGGGGTTCCTTTCTTGTCACAGATGGGGTGCTAAAATTTGATCCAGCCAAAGTAGCACAACCCTAACAAACTACAGTTTTCTAGCTCTTAAAGCAGAATGTCCTTGACTAGTCACACAAGGTGTAGTTATGTATTGTTTTTCACCTACATTTGAGGTGAGGAAATGTGCTACTGATCATTTTAGGGGGCCAACTCCGGCCATTAACTTTTTTCCGATAAAGGATATCAAAGATTTGTCTTGTGGCTAATGATTTCCTAAGAGATTTCAATTTAAGACATTCGCTAGAATTCACTAGTAATAAGACTTTGATCAATAAAGATAGTTAGGATACTCTAAGTGTTTTTTAAATGCCTAATCCTCTATTTATCTAGTAATGTTAAATGAGAATGTATGTGATCTCTTTTAATCACAATAAATATTTGGGTGATTTAGGAGTACAATTATAATCCAGCACATTGGCGGGAACCTGACAGCCCAACCTGAACAATTTCTTGTGTTAAAGGAACAAATACACATTCGTGCAGACTTTCACACTTTCAGGGCTCACAGATAGTGTGACATGGTACATAAATCAAAACCTTCAGATGACAGATTGGCCAACTCTTACACATGACTTTTGGCGATATATTTAATCTAAAAGATCTATTTGACACATTGGGCAGTAGTGAGTTGTTGTTGAGAATTTTAAGTGGAAAAAATGGAAGTCAGGATAGCTCAGTCATGTTCTGAAGAGGTACGACTTACTGCAAGTGCTCTCTCTGGTGAAGGAAAATGGGAGAGAAATATATTTATATAAAGGATGTAGTGCATAAACTCCTTTGCTGCAATCTGATCTTTTGTGTTGATTAGTGTCATTTTTGCAATACTTGCTTTGCACTTTATGTGTATCTTAGCCTTTTCTTTAAATGTTGTGATCATGCTGCTTCTGTATCCACATAGACTACTTCTGTTTGGAGAAAGGGCCTATTTTTGTCATCTACTTTTAAAAGCTGTTACAGTCCTGGCAGACTGGCCTAACAGTAACTCCGTCTGTTGTTATTTGTCACTGAGAGGGACACAAAGCTCTTTTTCTCCACTTACACACTCCTCGCAGATCATTATGGAATATAGGTGGCCTACAATCACTGAAGCAAGAGATGTTATTTAGTGCAGTATCATTTAAGTGGCTGTTATTTCCTTAATTTCTTATGTTGGCCAGTAATTAATTTTTGATGCAGCTCTTGGCACTATCAAGTCTTTTGGCTGCTTTTGGTTCACAAGCCTTCCTTGAACTTTATTTTGGTTTCAGATGTATGACTACTTCCAAGTGTGCTTTGGAAATAGAGTGTAAGGAACCTTTGTCATTGCAGTTCACTCACCTTCTGGGTTTTCTATAGCTGAAAGGCTCTGATGTTTTGGCAAGGATGCTGAGCTCAGAGGTGCGCGTGTGTGTGTGTTCATGTAGCGTGTGAGCGGTTAGGCTTGTTGGAATGTGTCTAGTGGGTTCCTTAAGGGATAGGAAGATATTTATTTGATTTCTATTTTATTGGCTAGTGGTCGATGTGCACCTGGTAGACAAGGAGCAAATGTGTAACTACATTGATCTTTGAATGATTTTTTTTTTTCCTTTTTATTTAAAGTGATGTCAAGTGTATTTAGTTGCAGAGTTTTTCTTTGCCTTATATAAAATCTGCGTAAATACGTACTTCCAGAGAGGACTTTACCAGGTGATTGTACTAAGATTTAAAGCAAACAAAACCACATCATCTCAGTTTTTAAGAAACCCTGAGGAATAACAATTAACAGGTCATGCTGATCATCTTGTAGCCATTAAAATGAAGTTAATACACATCATTTAGGCCACTTGGAGAATTAACATTCTTCTGTTGTAGATATACCAGTTAAAATGTGATAGAAAAAAGCCCCAGAACACAGAAACCAATTGATCTCCCAATAGAAATGGCCCCACCCACCTCCCTTCTGTCCAAGGATGTTTTCACCATATGTCAATGCATCAGAAGTGTTTAAAAAAACACACTAATAATTTAATAAACTAATTATCTATAAAATAGAAGTGCAAGAGAAGTGAGAAAAAGCAAAATTTACCCCCCACACCCAGGATTTTTTCATTAGAGACTTTCATTTGTTGTTGTTGTTGTTAGAATTTTAAAGACAAAATCCTGGTATCCATGTGAACCAGATTCTCTGTTTTCCAGGTCATAATGTACAGCTGGCTGTTGGTCAGTCTGAGACATAGGTGTATAAAACAGTGTCACATCAAAAAGGAGACAAAGAAGGATGCGGTTTGTTTGATGAACAGGAGACTTTTTTTCAGCCAGGTTAAAAACATTTATCTGACCTCTGTGTGTATATCACTTTAATTTACAGTTTTCTGGATAATAAAATGATAGAAATTTGCATCTACTCCTCAAAAAAAGCCATTAAATACTCTGGAGATATTACAGCTGTTACTGTTTCTGAATCTGTTTCCATTTTTTTCAGGGTACAATGTAACAAAGAACTAAAAATTATACTAAAAATTTTCTTGAGCTATGACAGAATATAAAAATGTACATATAGAAAATTAGTTATTATATTTAATAGGAGTGCTAGAAAGCACGACAGTATCATCACAGATATGAACAAAGGGCCTGTGCTAATTTTTTCTGATGTGATACTTGTATGTGGGATATGTAAATGATTTTTTTTTTTAAATTCACAGTTGTAATATTTTCAATTTTATCCACATTTTCAAAGCTGAGGAAGATGACTCCAACTGCAGGAAAAAAAGGCCCTAGCAAGTATCTAAGTTCCTCGTGCTTGAGGTGTAACTTGAATTTAGGCAAATATTCAGCATAAAGCAAATTGACATGACAATCTCTGAAATACACTCATATGCAATATTAAAGGGAGATTATTTAGCAATAAATGCTAAGACAATGTAGAGAAAGTTAAAGAAGTTAGGACATGGAAAGCTAACTATTTTCCTTCAATCCAGCCCCCAAATGAGCCTTTCAGCCTTGCAGACTGGCTGATGAAGTATGTCACTTGGAAGAAAGAGATATGAAACTACACAGGAAGAATTGGAAGAGCTAACAGTGCATTAACAGATTCTGTAACACCTTGCTTGAGAGCTGGATGAGGCCACTGCATTTTAAAAGCTTCTAGAATAATTACATTTTTGTGCTCGCATGCCATGTTCAAGAGACTATCGAGATTCAAGTACTTACAAATATACCCTAAGATGGTTATTTTATCTATGGTTCTCCTAAATTTGTGATTCTATACTTCAGAAGATAGCTCTTAATAAGTAAACGCTGCCAGCAATTAATAAGTGAGGAAGAGTAAACAAAAGCACTGAACGATAAAATTGCAAAGCTGTTTTCCAAAAGTATGTCAGGGAACACAATTAAACATTGGCAACTATCCTACATCAAAATTTTGGGGGTTTGTGGTTGTTTCTTTTTTGTTTTTAAATACAGATTATCACTTGTAGGAATGTCAAAGTATATAGATGTTTACATACGTGTGTGGAAGGCAGTAATTTTCCTCTGCACAGTGCTATGCTTAGTATCAGTGCATTAAAAGCTTTTTCAGAGGCTTGTTGTATTTCCAGTTATGAATTAATTTCTTTTTTCTTCCAAATGCAGGCAAAGCACTAGGATGTGCAGCTCTGACAGCTGATGCTCCCTGGTTATTCTGTTCTTGACAAGACTATCCTTCTGGTTTTTTAGCAGCAGAACACTTAGTAATTTTGACTTTCATCTTACATAAGTTGCTGTATCACTGAGCCTACGTCACACTCACACTGAAAGCGTTGTGGGAAGCTGCTGGACTAGTGAGGATCAAAGACCTGTCATTTTCATGCATCTATTGAGTCACTGTAATCTGAGCAATAGGCATTATTCAGGGAAGGTATTAATGGTACTCAAGTGTTTTAACCTGAAAGTCTCAGGAGACACTTGGAAGGGAGAATGCAGATTGGTCTATATAATGAAGAATTTGCATGTAAGAAAAGCCACTGAGAATGTGTTAATACTGTATATCTGATCAACACATTTATTTAAAAAATAATATCACACATTGTTAGTTTGTTAATTGGTGTCAGTGGAGAAAACCAGGTGTTTCAATGCAGTGGGTTTTGTGCTCATTTTCAGGTCCTTTATCTTCTGTGAGTCTTTTTGGACATTTGTGTCTGCTTAACTTTTCTCTAGTACCAAGGGCATTTAACAAAATTCCTTGGCTGTTTCAATGCCATTTAACTAAAGGTTTTTATTCAGTCTATGGTTTTGGCGGTAAGGTGATCAAGATTCTCAGTTGTCTCCAAACCTGGCTATAAGTAAAGTTAATGTTATCTTGATTTATTGTTTCCTATTCCTGTTATACTTCCACCCAGTGTAAGATATGTTGAAGAATTATACAATATCTCCTCTT
The DNA here is from genome assembly GCF_000703405.1 of Apaloderma vittatum. NCBI lineage: Eukaryota > Metazoa > Chordata > Aves > Trogoniformes > Trogonidae > Apaloderma > Apaloderma vittatum. The sequence goes on from NW_009693774.1 coordinate 110,864, forward strand.
TTTATTCCTCCGAGGCTCAGGATGTGCTGTTTGAGTTTAGTGTATATGCAATATACACAATTCAGGACAAAAAGTTTACTGGTAAAATGAGTAGTACCTGAAGGTAATTTTTTCTTAATATACACTTACAGTATGCTATATGAGTAGAAAAGATCTTTGTAAATTCATCTGATGTGATTTTATAGACAAATTAGAATATTGATTTTTCTATTGCCGTTTAAATCAGTCACAGAAAGCTATATTTTAAATGCGATGCATGATTTCCTTTATTAAGGAGAGTGTGTATTTGTTTTCTGCCTAACAATGCCGAGTTATGGGTCAATGGGAAAAGTTCCAAGGATTTCCTACCTCCGTGCACATGCGCATACAGACCTACCTGAATATTTCTTAACTTGGAGTTCTAGTGCTTCTGCATATGCTCTTTGATTTGAAAAACTCTGAGCTGTCCAACAGATAAGACATTTCTTTGAGAATCAGACATTAGGGATTGGCAGCTCATTTCAAGGATTCCAGAATGCTCAGAGTCCTTATTTAGGAGGGCATTTAGTATGAAAAGCAGAAGTCAAGTATATTAAAATTAAACATACACAATCCTAAAGAGAAAACAGTATCTGGCAACAGAAGAATTGTGCCACTAAGAGGTATCTAAATAAATTAAATTTTGTGATTATTTTAATAACAATTTATAAAAAACCTCAAACAAAAAAATCAACAAAAAACCCAGACAAAAAAACAAACCCAAAACAATGAGAAAACTCAAACAAACCAGAACCACACACAGGTGAGAAAAAGAAGAAATTAAAAAAAAAATAAAAAAAATTAACAAATGGGCCCTAAAATGAAGAGGGACTGTGCAGAAACCCTTTGACATTGCAACCGAGTAAGTATATGAGAGGAGGTTTTATTAAAAATCTTTGCAAATGGAAATGCAGATCTAGTCAAGCACACTAAGGAGATAGAAGTTTTACTCACTGTAGTTTAAAAGCTGGGGATTAGGAGGGCTCTGAATAATTTCAGAGCATTTAATAAGAAATTAAATATTTCAGACACACGCAGTCTGTGAGAGAGTGGCTGGGTCACTGGGCCTTCCAAAGAGTGAAGGGAGCACTTAAGGTGAATAAGGTTTATGCTGAAAAGCTAAGTGATTTGTAACTCTTTTCAAAAAACGTAAATTAAAATGCCAGAGGATGTACTTGAAAAACATTTAGTGGAAACAGAAGGTCCAGAGAAGGGTGACAACATAATTACAGACCTGAGGTGGCTTTGTAAGAGGACAGATTTTGAATTATTTGAACCCTCTTTCTGGAGAAGAGAGGAATAAAATGGGAAATAAACATGAAAATACGAGTACAAAAAAATCATATCTATTCCTTTTATAACTGTACTTTTTTCATCAAAACATGAAAAGAGTCTGGGGAACTCACTGCCACAAGCTGTACAATATTGGATGGTTTCTATTTTGGATGTACTTTATCTTCTTGGGTTTTGAAATAGGTAGAGAAAGAGCTGTAGAAATTTTGGTGCATCAGACATATGGCAGAAACATATTAAGCAGAATAATGATCAAGTTTATAATTATCTATGATATTTCTAGAAATTTCTCCGAAGTACCTACTAGAAACCAAGTCAGGAATAGATTAAGAGCAATATTAGTTCTAAATAATGTGCAGGTTCCCTATTGAATGCCTAATTCAACATACAAGAAGCTGGCAGTTCTGTTTCAGTTCAGAAAAACACTGTAAGAATGTTGTAAATGTCATAGTTTGCTAATATATTTTCATAAACTGGCTTTCAACATTTTTAGTATACTTTTCTTTTTGTCTGTGATGCAATTCTGCACCAAACAAAATGAAATCTCTTCTTTTACTTCAGCTTTTTATATACATGCTATATTGCACATAAATTTATATATATATATTATTGAAAAAGAAAACAGTTGTCATCTGAATGACTGAATATTTAGTATTCTGCTGTTGGTTTCTTGTGCATTATTGGTTTGTAGCCAAGTTTCGTTTACTCATTTTGCATTCCATTAAAGTTTGAATTCTAAAGGCCAATGCCTTCCGCTCCTATGGAGTACTAGTTAGAATGGGTCTCGAAACGACTAAACTCAATGACTTGTGTGCAAAACTTCTTAGGAACTTACAGGAACGTGAAGTACAGTATGCAGAACTGGCATGGCTCTGTTCACTGTCGTAAGTGTAGAAGAGTAAATATGAACATCTTCATGCTTTTACTTTCCTTGCAAGTAATGAAACTATTTCTATGAATGTAACTTCCCAAAATCAAAATATCTTGGAGGCATCTGATAAGAATTTTTCTGTAAATAGGCCTTTTTCCAATCTGGTTTGTGGTCTATGACCTGCTGCAAACACATGTTGATAGTGTAATTCAAGCAATTAAATTAGACTTAAGCAAGCACAATATAATTAACAGCTTACCTATCCAAAGTAGAATTGGTTTAAACATGGAAAATAAGTTTTAATAGGAAAATAGAAAAAGCCAATCAAACTGAAAGCTAAAGCTGACATACTATGTCTAATCTAAGGTAAGTCCCTTGGATGACTATAGTTCTAAGTGGAGTTCTAAAGTGTTCTGGGTCAGAGCCATATAATAATTTGTTCCTTAGAATAAACTAACATGGACACAGTTATATAGAAGTCTATTTTCTTGATCCGGATGGTATTCTACTTCCTCAAAGATATGAAGCAGGAATTATCGATATAAATAATATTGTAAAATAATTCCACATTCTTAAAGGGTTATTTCATAGAGATAGAGAATAGAGAAATTTATAGCTTTTTTATTGTCTAACTTTTTTTTTTTGTATTTGGTATAAAATCAGACTTGAACCTAGAGCTTTGTGGTGTCTAGTATGAGGAGAGCTTTTAATCTACCATCTCTATTTTGGCTGCTACGTACACTCTTCAAGGGTTTAGGCAAGGGGTTCCGTTTGCATATATCAACGGTTTCATACAAAAGCCACCAACTTTTTCCACCAGATGTTTCTGCCAGACTTCATGCTCAATGGCTGCTATCCATGTTGTTCTCTTTCAAATGTAGTGCAAACTCTAGTAGAGCATAAAACAAATTTGAAGGCAATGAAGAAATATGCTACTTTATTTCCCTAAGGTATAGGCTATATATAGCTTCAGCTAAAACTAGTTTTATAAGGAATGATAAATAAAAAGTTAATCTTCAGATGCAACAGTTTATTTTTGTTCTATTATTTTTCTAAGTATTGATTTGCTCCATACATATACATCAATTCCTCCGTGTATATCTATCAGGGCCATTTTTAATGGAATAACTCATAAAGACAACATTAGATCCAGTTTGTATAAATGACCTTTTTGTTAAAATAGTTCCTAGGTTAACAATTCTTTGTCCCTTATTTTAGAAGTCAAAACTTGCAGTATCAAGTGATACCTTTAAGTTGTTACAAATTTTTGAAATTAAATGAAAATCCTCAAAGCATTCTCCATGTTAAACCAGTGAAATGATCTTTAAACACATGGCTGTTGTTCACAAAAGACTATATCTGATATAAAATCTTTTTGGGGGATGCATCAGAATTCTTATTTGTCATGGGTGGCAAAATTTGGGAAAGAAGTTTTAATGTTGACAACTTTTTATATAGTCTCCTAAAATTTGTCTTCTAACAGATAACACACAAAACAGTGCACTTTCTATAAGGTACTGAATTAGCCTTACCCTAGAAAACAGCAATATTTAAGAAACTTAGTTTTTAGCATTGGACAAATGCAATATAGGTGCAGACATATTCAGCTTTAGGGACTGTCTCCAATGTGCACAAGGTTGCAGCTGACAGCTGCCCTTTATTCTGAGCATTTTCTTTACAAAGCCAGTATCAACTTTGGTTTATGAGTGGCCCCAGCTTAACTATTAATGAGAAGAGTTGTATGTTTTATCTTTTCTTTTTGATAGAAAGGCAGGTTCAGCTAGCTTGCCTTCCAGGTCAGTTCATTCTCTGCCTTTTCTTCTAGCTAAAAGCACTTACTAATTCTTCTTAACTAAACTATAACATTTTCTAAATCAGTGCCTGTCCTTACTTGTTTCTTTGTCTTATGTATTTTGTACATTTTTAATTGCACATAATGTGCAAAGAAGGTTCATGTTCTTTCACTTACATACCTTTCTACTTCCATGGATTAGAAAGTACAGCTATGAATGTCATGAGTTTGGGGTTTTGTGTTTTGTTGTGGTTTTTTTTTTTTCCCTGCTTCCTGCTCTGATTCTGAGATCATTTCATGGCCCACAATGAAAGGATGGTTGACACTGGGTTCAGAACATTACAAATTCTTTTCATGGTCCTCTTCTCATCTCCCAGTCCTCTTACAATCTGAGGGAAACAAAACCATGGCAGAAGGGATGGGAGCTGAAGAGTGCCAGCATTATGGAATGCGTTTTCTTTCTCTGCAACTCTTTTGCCTGATTTTGGGAGTTGTAAGAAGAGAATCTTGAAAGTAGGTATTTCTTCTTACTGAAAGGATACATATGAAGATATTCCATATATCCTTGTTCTGGAAGCCTTACCAGTATTTATAAAAAGAGGCCCAAAGGAGAATTATTAGATACTACTTCAGGAAATATTTCAATTTCTGATAATTAATATATTTCCTTGAGGGAAACCCAGACAAACAAATCAAAAGACTTGTTCTCATTAATTAATTTTTCTTCAAATATCCTGGAATTCTAAATGCTTTGTGGCTTATTTGAAGGCATCTTCTTCTGTATGTGACTTACGGATTTTTACTGTAAAAACATGCAGGGCTAGTGAAAAAATACTTCTTTGTATTGGGCCGTAGTCTGACTATGTTTATTCTGTTTTTTTTTCCCATCATTTCACTAGATTTAAGATGTCTAGTATATATGCTTTTTCTACCTTGTTTTGAGTAGTTTTACAACTTAAATTTCATCAAGTAATATTGCTGGTTTTTTACACTACTGTAATTTTAGAGGTCAATTGGCTTCGGATTTTTTCCTCACAGGTTATCTGTGTTCACCTAGCTTCCAATTATTTCAGCCTTTTTTGTAAGAACTCTTTCTAGTTTTATTTAATCTAGTGTACGAAGCATTATTGTGACCACACTTGTTCTTAAAATAAAAATCAGGCCTCCCTATTAAACATTCTGCCTTCCCTAATACCACACAAGAAAGGAGACAGCAAAGGGCACGTGGCATGATCTGAATGAGCTGATCACTTCCTGTTTAAAGCAGCTTACTTCCTGAAAGTCTCAGCGTATTCAGTCTGCTTCCCCTTTATTACCAAATTAATGCACTGTATCTCAAAACTGGCCAATAATTCCTTGAGGCGATCTGGCCTAAGGAATCTACTTTGCTGTGAATTCTCCTTAGATTTTTGCTCTGCTTTCACTTGTGTTTCACCTCAGTTACCAGCTGGTGTTACCAGCACTGTTGAGGTTGTCACCAGTTTGATCTTCTTTGAAGTATCCTAGATACAGACTGTGAACCATGCTGTGTTCCTTACTCTATAAATACAGTACAAAATAAATATTTAAGACCCAAAGAATGAAAAGAGGATTACACGTTTTGTATGTTAGATGGCAAACTAAGTATAGCAGCAACCTTACTGAGGAGTCTGCATTCGTTAAGCATCAACTAAAAATATTTTTTTGAAAAGGCATGATCTTTTCACACTAATGTGAGGGATATTTCCTTTCAAAGAAGGAAAATCCTGGCGTGTTGATTTTCTCACTCATGCTGAGAGTGGGAGATCTGCGTAAGACAAGCAGCAGAAGAAACAAAATGTTGGAAAAATATATTGCATTGTGGAGCCTAAAACTGATTCATGCAACAGTGTAGGAGAGTTCCCAGTTTTTTTCAGAGTAAAATCTACCACAGGCTCTAATGGATCCTGTCTGAAAGTCTTCCAGGGAGAGCAACAACAGATAACCCAGCTAAGGCACCAACTGATCTGCTCTCTGCTCAGGTTCTGCAGTCTTGCATAGAGCTTAAGTTACCAGTACCTACAGAATTGGAGCCTTTGGGAAATTTGACAGCTCTTATAATCCCTTTATCTAGGAGTTAAAAGCCTCTCTTGGAAAAATTGTAGTTAGTGGCCCCTTGATGTCCCAAAGAATGGGTAACATTTGGGAGGTACAGTGTCAGGCAGAATGTGTGGGACTGGTTTGTTTATGTGTGCTGAAGTTGGGCAATGTCTAGTACTTGTCAAAGCTTTATTTATTTAAGTGTATCATCTTATAGATGCTATGTTTACATATAGCTTTAGTCTCTGCTTAACTAGAAAGGGAGAATAGTTTGTCTGGCAGGATAGTACTGGCACTATATTTTTCCTGCTTAAAAGCATTAAAAAAAAAAAAGTGTGAAATGAGTGCGTCCTAGTAACTGATAGACCAACTTGAAAAGAAAATGAAAAAGTATGTATTTCATTTAGCCTCTACTTTTAATAGTTCTTGATAGATGTTTAATGAAATAGAAGAGACAGAAAAGCCATTATATTAATCAAGCAAATGTGAATTAATCAGCAAATACAAATTTGCTAAATCAACTAATCTAAAAATATATATTACGTGGTAAACATTCTTAAATGTAAAGATATTTCTGTTTTAACATGTAGTTATTTCCCTATCTGGCATACTAATAATTTGTGGACATAAATAACATCAACGTAACAAAGTACATTGCAACATTCTTCAGGTGTTCCGGTTTCCATATAGACTGTTTTGTAGTCAAAGGAGTGACCTTGTTGCTGGCAGTATTCACGGTACATAGAGCAAATGGTGAAGAGCCATAGATGATTTACTCTGATTTTAAGTCCACTCAAATCAAAAGAGATTTTCCTCTTCTCTTAATTTAGGACTGACTAGGATTTTAAGAATTCTAGAGATACTTCTTCAGTACATGTGATACTTTTCAGTGTTATTTTGTGAGAACACATTTCAGAACTTGAGCTAAATTCTATCTGTAGCTGTATTTGCATGCTTCCATTAGACTGATGAATCATGAAGGTCTGAAAGGCAATATGTTCATAAAAATAAGATGCTTTCTTTAACAGAATGCATGTTGAGGCCTTAACATCTAAAGACATAAAAAGACAAAATGTGCTTCCAAAGCATGAAAAATAATGTTAAATTAGAATTATGCATTTCATGAAAATGGGAAAAATCAGTAACAGGCAAGTGTTCTAAAATTACTTTGATTCTAGTTAAATATATATGATGTAGTTCTCCAGAGATACCACTATGCTGAGACAGATTCACATCTTTGACACTTGGGGAACAGAGCTATAAGGCTGACTAACTGGGTCAGTGAATGCAGCTTATGGAAAGTGACTGCAACAGATGCTGTGTTTCCAAGAGTGGTGTATGGGTAGCTATGGTAGTTAATGACTTAATTCTTGCAGTTTAAAGTGCAGGTCTCCAAAGTGTTTTTAATCAGAGTGACTTCTTCACATTCTCAGCAAAGAAGCAGAGGAGAGAGAGAAGTTGTGGGGATTTGATTCATTTGAGAGACAGATATAGGAGAATGAAATGACTCTTCCTGGCAGGCCTTTGCAGTGACTTTTATAACCTCTTTTACAATCTCTATTGCACATTCCTAAGACCTCTTCTAGATAGAAATCTTCAGTACAGCATATCTTGGCTTTCCAATGCACGAACTGTGGTCTTTTCTCATTGATTACTTAAACCGTATTAATTGAAAGTTAAAAATGTAATGTATCCAAGTGCAGTTTACTTCAAATAGGATTATTTAAGCCAACAACTTCTAAGGGCTGAAATTATATTTAGTATATATAGTGTATTTCAAGGTCCCTTCCAACCCCTAACTTTCTATGGTTCTACGAAATGGTAAGTCATTGTGAGCAAAGTCAGTAAAGAAGACTTTAAGCTTGTTGTATATGTCAAAGATATTCTAGTTTGCCACTAAAGAAAGACAAGAAAAACTGTCTCTGAAATAATGCAGACTTATTTGCATGCTTACTGATCAGGTTTCTTTGTATAAACTACTTAAACTTTTTTTAGTGGATAAGATTTCTTAACATAGAAGTTGAGAATTGTCTTCTAGATTCCAATGTGAACACTATTGTCTGAAATACTGAATATTACCACTGTATTTTTTAAGTTTTCAGAATTTGCATTTGGAATTAGTGTAGTTACAGTCCACATCCTTGTCTGCTGTTGGTGAGTTATTGTCTGCATGGCTGATTATTTTGCTCACACCCAAGGAGAATGTAAGTTTTCAATTCTGACAGCAATGTCCTCATAATGATGTTGCTGTACTTCATTGTAATGGATTCTCAGACAACATAACCTGCCCTACAGTCATACAGCAATGTGGTTTTTATTGAGCAGTAGTGTACGTGTGCCTAATCCAAGCAACTCTTGGATAGCAGCATAGTGGAAGTAATATCTGGATCATGAGATCTGAATGTTAGACGTGCTGAAACTTGTCTTCAAATAAGTAAATTCTGATTAGTTCATAAAAGGAGAAAAAAATAAATGGATACGTGAGAGTTCTTTCGTCCTCAGGATCAGGGGATGTGGAGGGATACAGCTTTAGATAAGTTAAATATTTTGGTTTTCCTTTCTTACAATAATTTCTTGCCTAAATATGTGTTTAAGTACAATTCTTGTCCTGTCCACATGGTGATAAGTAGCAGGTTGTTCAGCATGAATAGCAACTTTGCCTTAATGAAAAAAATGTTACCAGAAATAGGGAAATCTCTGGACTGCAACAAATGTGCTTCTTCCTAATCAGTTTCCCTTGTCTGTAAAATATACACCCACATACTAGAAGTTCATAAACTGAGAGTTGGAAGGCATCAGTATTAGAGCATTTTAACTGCAAAATTCACTGCAGAGTGAATACCATCCACAGCTTTAGTTGTTATCTGAAACAATTAAGCCTGGTCGTAATCGGCATGGCAATGCCAGAGCAATCAGACGACAGTGTTTCACTTGGACTACTTATGAAATCTGTCACAGTACTCAGCTGCTGAGAAGATTCCTCAGGTTTACCCCCTGCAGAGCAAACTCTTGATGCGTACAACTTTCATTGGCAAGTAAGCTAACTTTTCTTTTATCTCTTGATTCTTCAAAATGGTTCGTCATGCGTAATATTAGTGAATGTAAGGAATGGTCAAAGTACAAATGGATTGTTCTTAAGCAAAATTGCAGGATGAAACCAAAACACACTGGCTCTTAGGAATATTCTTTTCATAGTACCTGGCTGATGTTTTCATTTGCAGTTCTTTAAAAGATTATCAGAGATAAGTGGCAATGAACTACTCATAGATAAAAGAAAATAATAATAAAAATTATAATTAAAAAATTATAATAAACATTAAGGTACAGATGACACACTACTATTATTTTTGTACTTTGGTTTTGGAACTTAACTTTTCCCCACTCTAATATAATAATGCACTTGGAATTGACACTAGTCTGCTTCTGCAAACTAAGGGCAGAAATACATATTTGAATAAAAAGGAACGTTTCTTTACACACATCTCAGTGATGACAAATGGTTTTAAGATGGAATTCATGTCAGATGTCCACTAAAGAGCTAAGAAACTCAGTCTTTTTTGATATTATGAAATTAAGCCATCTGATCTGCTTAGAAGTCCATGCAAGATCTTTCACTATTTAAATCCGGCATCTGTTGAAAGCATGCTGTATGTATATAGTTAAATCCAGGGGCTAAGAGGAACGGTAGCTGCTCTTTCAGCCCATAGATAGATAACAGTTGCTAAGATACAATATGGTTTATGGAGTGTGGAAAGGTCCCTCCTACATACTTACTTGGGCTTTGGTAGACAGAGAAGTAAATTTCACTCTTAGTGGAAGCACTGAATAAATCCTTCCTTGATGAACCCTTGCCTAAAATAGAGTCTAAGTCTGTTCACCCAAATCATCTCTCCTAAAGTTTATTATTTCTTATCTTTCATGTTAGAATAGGTCCTTTGTCTCCTGTGGCACTCACTTTGCCTTTCTTTTCCCCACTGGCATTGAAACTTCCATTTGTAACCATGTAGGTTTTCCCTCCTGCTCTCAGCTTCAAATTTCTTTTGGCTTGTTGTGCCCGGAAAGTGCAGATCTATGGGAGATGCACCATCTGGAAGTGCCAGCATGTTGTTATTTCTTTCAGTATCATGTCTCGCTGCAATTTCTGCCACTTGATGTTTCCAGATGACAATGCCTTCCAAATTAATCTCCTTCTGTTCTTAAGGCATAAGTAAAGAGGAACTGCTTCCCAAGTCCTACACATGCTCTAGCACTTCCTTCTGAGAATTTTAGGAAGTAGGATAGCTCCAAACTCAGGAGCTTCGGGTGCACTACTATTTGGAGGGCTGATGAAAGGACATCCCATTACGTTTAGCAATTGGAATGAGGTGAATATCCTGCTATCCTTGTATGGGGAAATGGGGTGGAGGGGAAAGGAGCAGCTGGATCTCTCTGGAATCACAGTTTCCTGGAGCCATAAAAGTTACATCACAGTCATATAGTGGGGAACAAAAAACATGATTTTTTTTTTATTTGTGATAAAAAGTTAATCTCTACTTCAGTGATAATTATTATTAATCAGTTCTATTACATTTTTCTGAGGGGAGGAAAAAACCAGTTGAAATTAACACTAGCATGGACTTATCACCTGGACTTTTATCTGCTTATATTAAATCTAGTTGGTCTTGCGGGTTACTGGCAGATGGAATTGACCTTGTATCTTGTTCCATGCATTGCTTAAAGGCTCTTTGGTAATCAGTAGCAGAAAAAGGGACATTATTCCTGTCTATCAGAAGTTGGTCAAAATAAGAGGAGTTTTCTTGAGAGCTGCATGATTGTGATCTACATTAAGAGTTATGAGAATGTGGATGAGGCAGAGTATGGAAAAGACCCTCTTAAAATTCTTCATCACACTGGATGTTATGCCCAGTTGCTTGCATCAAAATCAGTGCACACATCCAAGTAAATAATGGCTGTAAAAAACTTTCTGTGAAAAAGTCTGTCTTCATTGTGTTGTATGAATTAAGTTTGTTTTGATTTAATGATTAATATTGTAATGTAAAATATACATACCTGTATTTCAAGCATGCTGATAAAGGAAAGGTAGCAATGCAGTATGATAAATCTGGATCAGCTTTCTAGTTCAGGTATTAGTGATTTTTCAGTATTGTGAATAATTAACTTTTTTTAAGACTGAAAAACTAGTGAGACAACCCCTGCTCTCATTTTTCCGTACAAAATGTTAAGAAACCATTGGAGGATGTTTACTTGGCTATTGTGGCTTTGAGCTAAATGTTTGTACAATGCAAGGTCAGCAGTTGATCATAAATCATAAATGAGTAGTAACACTAGAGATGTAAGTTAAAAGCTTGTTATTTGACTTCATTTTAATATAATTTTAAATACAGAAAGATGATCTCTTTCTTCTTTGCTACTTTATTTGCCTTAGACCTCTACAGCAAAATCTATTAAGACTTGTTTGTCTTTCCTAAACAAAAAGGAATTGAATAATTTTCACATAGCTGAGAAAAGGTTTCAAAGGAAATGGCTACAATAATCTCAGATGTTGGTTGAACGGGTGTTTTAAGTTACAGCATTTTTAATATGTTGTGCTGTATTTTTTGTGCCAAAAAGGGTTGTGATCATGAGAAGTGGCTAATTTGGGGTGAAATAGGATCTTGGCAAGAGGCTTGAATCAGTACAGACAATTAATTCAGATAAGTAAGTGTACTTTTAAATCCTAAACTAAAAATGAAATAACTAATGACTTCATTCTAATTAAGGTGGTTATTAATTTGTAGAAGTGAACATTAGAAATTCACTCCAAAAGATATTCTAACGTCTAATTACAATTTGATTAAATTTTCTTAAAGTTCTAATTAACTTGAATTAAATGAAACTTGGATGTTTTTAAAGAAGTAGCTTAAATCAATGCAATCATATCCTGAAATAATTTAGAATTTTGTGTTTCAAAATTCTGGGGTGAAATGAATATATAATATAGCCAAGTTCAAACAGTAAACATTCTCACTGTGTAACTGTGAAATTGCAGTGTTCTTGCAGTATATTTGGAATATCATTCCCAGAGCTCACATCTAAAATCACAACTGAGGTTGTGTGGTTGTTAATGACAGGTACACATCCTAGGTAGTAATTGACTACAAAAGCCCCTGCAAACCTGAAACATCTTATTAACAAGTGAAGCTTGTCTGAATCATTTTGCTTATTCTTAGCCTGAGGAAAGCTGTCTACCATGAAAGAAAGGAAATTGTCAAGAAAGAATAGTCTTTGCACCTAACCAAAAAATTTCAAGTTGCAATATTTGTAATTTAAAAGTGATACAACTTTCGAGACTATTTTCATCTTTTGTTTTGAAACATTTTTCAAAAAAACTCCAAATCAAGGTAAATATTTTTTGGTACTAAAATTAGATATATTTAAAGACTAAGCAATTTTTTTTTCCTCCCTTTTTTTCTCCCTCCCCCAATTATTAAAGCATTGATAATTTGAGACGTAGCAGAGGTATTTGAAACAAATGCATTCAAGGCTGAAAATACTTTCAAAAGAGAAATTAAGAGGGTTTTTGGTCATCTCACTCCTTATGCAGTCTCAACCTATCAAGAAAACTGCCCCTGAAAGGATGTATTTTCTTCCCATTATTTGCTGCACATGTGTCTGGTGATCATGGGGTTATCCTCTTTTTACAAGTACAGCGAGAACCAGCTTATGTAAGCCCATAGACAAAAGCAGATGAAGCAAATACTAGAACTAAATTCTTGGAAGTACTGCTGCAGTTTTTCAAATTGAGGGAAAATGGCAGAAAGGACAGGGATAGCTGGGCTCCTCTTCTGTAAGTGTTATCATAAGCAGAAGTATTTTCCCTGTGCAGATTAAGCTTAGAGTTTGAGTTTTGTGGCTCTGCCTCACAGCAGTTCATTAATGGCTGTTATGTATACGAAGGTTCTTGCAAAGGTATTATAGGTGAAAGAAAAGGCAAAGCCAATCCCTTCAGTGAAAGTCCATTTATAATTATTGAAAGTTGAGGATGGACTACTGTATTAGGTAACAAAATTATTAGGAGAGGAATTGAGAGGAAAAAAGGCTACCCTCACTATTTGAATGGATCCTGGGAGAGTCCAGCTGCTTGTGGCCCAGTTTCCTTGCTTTCTGTCCCCTTTTTCTCCACTTAGAGGATTAGTACAGAATGTTTTGCTGCTTCAGACTTGTAAAGATTAGTGCATGCTAATCCTTATGGTTTTGGATATTTTCACATGTCATAGAATATGCTTATAATCCTTTTCTTGAAGTACCAGAAGTAGCTATTTCAGCTGGACAGTAGAGAGATGTACCAGATTTTTTGATAATTTCAAAATTGCTCATTGTTGGATTACATGCTGACTGTTAATATTTTTGTTTGATGTCAAATGACAGTCTTAATAGTTGGGCCAGTCACCAGGATAGATGATGGCATTTTGTAGCACCTGACTTTTGTAGCACCTGACTACCCTTCAGATTTTTTAATTCTTGTGATATATCCACTGGTAGTATCAACAATAATGGCAACTATTAATTAGATACTGTTACTTAAAATGCATGCTTCCATTCAATATTATCATTACAGAGCTGTATCAGTTGAGAAATATTTCCTTTGCACATGTTGTTCACCTTTTAATTGATACTTCTATAGCATTATTTCTCCTGTCAGATCAGGTTACTACTGATGATGTTTCTGCAATGAAATTTCTTAATAATTTTTTTTAAATGTAAACCCACCAGTATCTTAATTTGGAGTCAAAATATCCCTCAGAAATTATCAACCAACTATATAATGGTTATTTCTATTGATAAATAAGTTATAGGAATGTCATTGATCCTACAACACCCCAGCAGCTGTGATATGAGCACAGTAAGAGAGAACTAGGACATAATAAAATTTAGCTCTACAACAGCAAACAAACAGCATCCTGTGATGCTGATACCCACCACACAGTGCAATTGATGAATACATACCAAAATAGCACATGCTTTTGTATATTATAGTGTAGTTTGGAAATGCATGATACCATATAATCAAAACACCGACTACTTGGCAGTGGCTAACAGGGCTAGCTGTGCCTATCTTTTGTGGTTTGAGTAGCTGTATTCTTTTTTTTCCTTCAAACAAAACTGTAAAACTGCACTCTAGTCGGTGCCTCAGGCTCTCCATTGATCAAGTATCCAGGGAAAAGAAGCTTGTTCATCTTGAGTTGGTTCTTGCTCAAATTATGAGCACTCAGTGAATTGGGACTATTGTTTCACCTTTTCTGCTCCCTGTAGAGGTGGAATTAGCCAGCGAGTCGTGGTGAGGAACAGACAGCAGGCTCATCACCTGTGGGAAGGTCCCCAATCTCTACAGGTCGGTTGCTGGCAGTTCCTAATAACCTCTTTCACAGTAATGTTCACAAAACTGTAACAGGATGAGAATGTCACCGGGAGTTTCAGTTTAAGGTAGAATTGCTTTATTTGTCTAACTTGAACGTTTTCTCTGCCTTCAAGCCCTTTTCTGCCCCCTTTAATGGTTTACTGCATTCCAGTAAAGCCTCAGTGGAGAAATTCCTACGCATAACTGATGGAACATCACAAACTGTAGATTTGTACCAATGAGATTATAGAATGTAAACCCCAGTAACAAGGAGAAAGCATGTGGATAGCAGATGAAACTTCAGTTTTCATTATTTTGTTTACCTGTGTATTTTTAAAACTTGAAAGAGCTCCAAACAGGAACCTGGAGGGGGAAAAAAACAACAACAATCAAACAACAAAAAAAACCCACACCAAAACAACACAAAAAAAGCTGGAGGTTTTTTCTGCTCACTCAGAGCTCCTGTATTCTGACAGGTTGTTTTGCTTTCCTTCTTCATTAATCTGAGACAGCAACAGCAAGTGTTAAATTGCTCTCTGTTAAGACGTATCTCGTAAAAAAGGTACAAGACAACATTCCAGATGAAATGAATGTAGCTGTAGATGTAACTAGCAGGACCCAGAGCTAGCCATTTTTTGACAGTTCTTCTCTACCGTATATGCCTTTTATGGGGAACATTCATTGTTACAGACTTATCTACTGCATAGAAGACATTGACATACAAAACACTGACATCTTGTAGCGTATTCCGTGCTGCTGTTTTGGATAGGACAGGTTGCTGTCATATGTTGCTGATGATAGAGCTAAATGGTGCAGGAACTAAAATTTGCTTATAGGGGAGGTGAAGAACAACTGTGTAAGCAAGTTGTAATCTTTGGGCATTTTCTTCCTAAAATTGAAGGGAAAAAATAATAGAGAGATTTTGCTAATGCATGAACTAACTTGTATACAGCAGTTGACAACCTAAAGTTGGCAAATGTTGATTAACAAACTCACAATAGGGCTGGAAGGACGTTCAAAAGCCTTAGGTGTCAACAGGCATAGAGAAAGGCAAAAGTTCCAAGGAGTTGCAGTTATCAGAGCTATTAGTTCATTGCCTTGAAGACAGGTGCAATACTGACATTTGAAACATTTTACAGAAAATTCAGTTTTCTTAGGAATTAGTCCAGAAAATTGGTGGAGGGAGAGTTTACTCTAGTTCAAGTGTAGAAACAGGAACCTTAGCAGTGAAAAAGATACCTTAGGCTACCTTGTCATTCTCCTTGACAGGGCAGTATGATTATTTATAATATGGCTGAGCATTTGCCTGTGTTCTTTTAAACCTCCTGTAGCACTACATTGCTCCAAGAACAGTGTATATTTGTAAATCTCTTTCTATTCCTTCTCCTTTTCTCTGTGTCAGTTTTTATACGAAGGCTAATAACCCGAAGCATGTCCCCGAGTTCCGAATTCCTCTATCAGGTATCCTCAGTGGAGATATTTCCTGCATCTTTTAAAGTTTCCCCACCTTTGCTAGACAAAGTAGCACTTAATGTGTATAACAGCGAGAGACGAAAAATTATTAAATTGAGTTAATGTTATTTCAACATTGTTTAGTTCATATTCTGTTCAGAGTCTAACTCCATGAGAGATTGAACTCAGTGTTTATCAAATGCAGTGCCTGTCGCAAGACTAATTGCTCGTTCACTAAAGATCAGAACTGTTTGCTCTTACTGAGCACATTTGGAATCTGACTAAGTTATGTGAAATATTTATAGTCTTAAAACTCAGGATTATTGAAAATTATTTGAACAAATAGCTGAAGTTGTTTATTCATGAGATTTTTACATTTAGCCTGTAATGCTTGTCACCTTCACATTCCAAACAGCTTTTCCTCAGATTATGTATCTTTTTAATTACATATTTTCAGCAACATGAAGAGTTTCTCTTCATTTAGAAGAAGAATTCAATGCATTCATGTGAAATGCATAAATAGAGATACCAAATCAACCACCTGTGGGACTAAAATTTGTTCTTTTTCATGCATGCAGATTAAATGCTGAGTTTAGACAGCCGTGGCCTTAGTGATCTATCTGGAGTACTTTAAGAAATTAAATTGCAACAACCCTTCATTTCCATCTTCACATCATTTACACGTTCCCCTGTTTTGTCAGTTCAAAGTGAAATAGATTGGTGTAAACCCACCTCCAAACAACTGTGGTGGACGGGAAACATTCAGATGGTTAAAAAGGGCATTATTTTTGTACCTCTTGTAATAAAAGAGGAAGACAAATTAGCTTGTTACTAATAATGTTTCAATAGGTGTATATGTGAAAAAAATAGAATACTCTGCTTCCATTGCAGCACTGTTGTGAAAAAATGGTTTTGCAGATAGAATATTTCAGCCTCATGCTAGATGGATTGTTTATGCTGACTTTATTGTCACAGCAAGAATCTGCAGTTCGAATCTCATTTTCAGTGGAATGTAAAGAGTTTAAAATCTGCATTTGATCATGGATTTGACTTGCTACAGTGGGAGATCTATAAAGCACAGAGAGCATGAATGTATTTGTTGAATTGATTCATATACTCTCACTCTCAAGTCTTTTTAAGTTTCACAGAGATAAACACTCAGACTTATTAACTATTAAAACATAAAGCTTTTTAATGGTCTTCAGCACCCTCATAGAGTATAAAATAGCTTAGCTCTCCAAATAGCCTTTGCTGCAAAGCTCCAGCAGAATTCTGAAGGTTAATATCTTTGGTCACCTTACAAGTGAGAAAGCAAAGAAACCAGATAACTTGTGCAACATCACCTGCTTGTATCTGGCTTCAGGGACATTGACATTGGTTAGCCTACTTTTACTTTGTATTTTAATCTCTGTCTGTGATTATCAGGGTGAAAAGGCTGAGTGTACCAACTTGAGATGACAGCTAAGAACAGTCAAATTCAGCTACTGTCTCTTTTGTCCTTAAGCTTTGTTTTGAATTAGGCAGTACATGCACTATGTCAGAGATTAGAAGTCAGACAGCAGTGAAACAGCACGTTCTGGGACAGCACTAGCAGCACAGATAGCCCTTTTTTCATTCTCTGGCAAACACCCAGTTACTCTCCATAGCCCTGAAACCCAGCTTTCTGAGCCAGAAAGCAGGACTTTTAGACTTTAAGTGAAATGCATCCCCAGCTTATGATTTCACATCTTGAGACAAAAGAAGCTGAATAAAATCAGAGTGGAATAAAAAAGCAAATTTTGCAACTGTTATTCAGATAGAAGAAAAGTGCTAAAATGATCTTGAAAAAACATAGATTGCTGAAAAAAGTGTACTTGACTTTAGATGCAAACAAGTTACTGTGCAAGTTACCTGTATCTTAGAGCTTGCAGGGTTGGTTTGCCAAACAAAAAGATTTACTTGGTTTGCTTTCTTTTGAAAAGGACGCCACGAACAACGTGTCAAAGCAGTGCAATTTTAGGTAGTATTTATTTGTCTAATTTGAGTTCGCCACACTTCTGCTTCTGCTTATTTAGGCATGCATGCCTAGATACACGTAAATTGCCCTGATTTGTCTGGAACATGTAGTTGCTTTAGGATTTGCAATGGAAAGCAAGTATGCTGCATATTTTCTAAATGGAGTGCGTAGCATCACAGAGAATGCAATTTTAAAAGCTGAATCTGAAAATAATATTTTTCATTTCCTGAACTGAAAGACATTAAATAAGACATACTTTTTCAGACTTGACTGACATCAGCCAACATTAAATAAAATGTTTTAATTTTTAGTTAGCCTTTCTTGAGGTGAAATTAGCGTCAGAAGTATAAAATACCTTCTTTTAGTTCTGAAAACATTATACTGGAGGCACATTTAGAAAACAAACAGCATTTAGTATGAAGAGCTTAAGACAGTGTGACTTTCCTATGTTTTAAAAAAATGTTAAAAAGTGTTTTTTTCTTTTTTTCATAAACATTTACCAAGAAAGAATTTACATGTTCTTATAGCACTTATTTCAGGCTATTACTGTTGAGTGACTATCACATCTATGTATTACAAAGTACCCAGATGATGCTGATATTTTTCAAGTCAATCTCTGACCAGATAATCCTGCTTGTTTTTTTTTTTCCTGTGATCCAGGATTTCAGCCAATTTTTTAAGATTTCGTGATAAAAATCCTCCACTCTACCATATTTAGATATCATGATCATAAATCCTAAAACGCCCATGTAATCTGCCTGTGTCAGTGCTACGGGATTGTATGTTAGCTTTATTACATAATGAATATTTTATAGGGCATAAGCTTAAAAAGCTTCCTTATAAACATGAGGAAGATAAGGCTCATTTTTGCCTCATTTAGAAAGGTTGTACACCAGTTAAATTAGTATTAAATGCATTAGACAAAGTGGAATTATCATAAAACTTGTTATATTTCAGTTTCTCCGACATCCTCTTAAATGTGGGGGCTTTTCTGAGTGCACAAGGACATTTCTATTGGTCACTTCATCATCCAAACAACTGTAGATTTCAGTTGTTGTAGATTTTTTTTTTTCTCTTTTAGAACCACAGAGTAGTTTAAAAAATAAAAAGGCAATGCACAGAAGGGTGATTAGGTCCACTCCTTTGCTCAAGACTAATATTTATAACTCTGGCAGATGTTTACTTCACAGAATTACATTTATTTCTTAATAGCAATTTTTTTGTGTTTTAAAAAACCACCAATGACTGAGAATTCCACACCTTCACATATGAACAATGTTGCCTATATTCAGATATCCTGATTCTTATGACTTATTTTTTCTTCTAATGTACACTCTTATTCTTCCTTATTGTAATTTATTAACATTTCTACAAAAACCCAAGCTTTTCTCTTGTTCTTTTTTTTTTTTTACAGCTGCCTTCTACATACGTAGAGATTTTGTGTTTCATTTTCAGTATTTGCTTATCTGCATTTAGCATTTCAGTGCTTCCCTAAGATTAGTGAATTATTTTCTAGACCTCCAATCATTCTTCCTGTCTTCTCTAGATTCTTTCCAGTTGATTAACTTGTCTTTTCACAGGATATTGAGTGCTGAATAAAGTAAAAGGATTGCTTCAAGTGACTTGCCTAAAATCTTACTGATCTAAGATACTGCCCTATTTTAAAATAAATAAAATAATGGGATAATGGTGATTCTTATTGAGTTTGTGGAATGCTGTAAACTCAGATTTTATTCAGTACTGCTTAACTGGTTGTTCTTAATTCTCTGTGTAGCAGATTATTTCTACCTAAATTCAATATTTCATGCTTTGACATATAAGTTTGTACCGTATTGTTTTATATCTGTTTTTTCAATGTATCAAGATCATCTTGCCCCCTGAAATGTTGGTGATCCTATATCATCTTATGTTTTAGAATTAATTGGTGTGGGGTTTTTAATACTTGTTTCAAACACTATATCTATCCTTCATTCCAGTGTTTATAGGTGCATTTGAAAATGTGTCCACTACACAAAGTTGCTCACTGGGGAAGTATTTCATATTTGACAAATGTTCCTCCAATTTTGCAATCTTCCATTGATGTGCAGGTGCTGTTTTTCCCTGTGAATTCTATAATGGAGATTCCAGTGATTTGTAGTCTGGTTCTTCACTGACCAGCTGGCTTTTTTGTATTCATGAAGTACTTGAAAGTTTTAAGCATTTCTTTTTCAGCCTCGACACAGTTTCTTGAGTTTCAGTCAGCCCTTAAATACACCACTGGTTTATCATCTTGCAGAAACATAATTCCTGAAGTATTTTACAGTTAATCAACAAAGTCCTTAGATTCTTTTTTAATGTTGCTGGTGTCAGGTCCTAAAAACTTTCTGGGAAGTGTTCCAGTGCTATTATATATTTTTCATAAACCTCTCTGAACCTAAGCTGATGGTTTAGTTATGACAAACTAGAGTACGTTCCTGCATGTGCAAATACAGCTATGAATTTATGTAAGAATCCTCCTAACAATTCTTTCCTCACTGCTTCAGACTTTTTAAACTTTCACTAGTTTTTCCTATTGAATATATATTCTATATGGCTAACCATCATATTTAGCTGTCCTGCCTTGAGCATGCAGTTGTGTCAATGCTGGAGTGAGACAACCTCTAACTAAGAAGCTAAACTTTTTCTTACCATGTCAGCAAATCATTTAAAAAAATTTTGCTTTTACAGATGTGTTTCCAAATATCTAGGACACAGTACTGAGACAATCTGAAACAGCATTTCACCAGAAAGGAAGATGGAAGTGCTTAAGTTCCTTTTTTTGCTACCAAAATTTATACTTAAAAAGCAGCCAAGCATCATAGCCATCAACAGAAATACTTGATTTGCAATTAAAATCAAGCACTTATTTGTTTTAGAATGTATCCATCTCTTCTAAAATGCACATAAATGTGTTTTAAGAATGGAAGTAATTTATATAGAGCAGTTTATAATATCTTTAATGGAATGTCTGTATTTTATGATTTTGTAAAACACTTTGTTGCAAATTTTATCTGTAGGTTTACAGTGTAATATATGTGACTGGCCAATGGATATTTACTCATGGATGGATGGATAGGCTGATTTTTGTTTGTGTGTGTCTTAATTCCTAGACATTCTCAATGGTTTATTTTTAGAGTAATTAAGGATTGGCCAGCATGAGAGTTAATCTGAGAGCAATGGACGTAATTTTGCTAGAGAAAGCTGGGGATTTGTTTCCTCAGTACAATGATATATGCAGATCATGCCATTTTAATGCAGAATGCAGGATGAGCAAGGATACCAATTTTGCAGATGAGTAGCTGTTGGTATGTATAGGAAAGATTCATAGTTGGGAGCTACATAGTGAAATAGCTGACAGCTTGGTAGAGATGAGTACTTTGTAGAAACTAATTTACATTGGCAGGGCTTTGCTTTCAGGAGTCCATGTGAAAATATATTTCTCATCTTTTAAACTACTTGAAGTGTGTTTGTGTAATAATGCATTATGTAAGCATAGTCCATGGATCTAAAAACAACGGTTAGACAGGAATAAAGAAACAGAATGTATCTTCTCCATGTATAAAAGGCCATAAGAAGGAAATCACTTATTTCCAAGCTTTCATTATTTTCTTTAAAAGTGTCTGGTAATAATATCTTGATGTTTAAAGTTCCCTGAGGCCTTGTTTCAATTATTTTTTCTGTATTCCCATAATCTTCTGTTGAGGCTTTATTTATTTGCTATCATCATTGCAAATACAAATCCCATTATGCCAGCTCAGTGGTGTTCAGTCCAAAACTACTTAGCACCGGAGGATAAAGACAGCCGATAATAATCTTGCATTCCTACTGATTCATAATGAGTTAAAACTCTAAGCAAATGGTAATAATCAAAAGATTTCTAATGTGCATTTTTTTGCGTTGAATGACAGACAACCCAGGCAGTTTAGAAGAGTTGCCCTTGCTATGGAATAAGCTTGCAAAGGTTATGTTGGTTATGCTCATATCCAAACAATTCTGAAATGCCCCACTCAGTGTTATGTTTTTACATTGCCATCATAACCTTAGTAATTCATAGGAAAGTTTTATGCTGTGGTAGTTTTGTTGTGGTGTCTGTGCTGTGATTGCCAGTGGTAGTTTTTGTACCCAAAGGCAGAGCATCTTGACGAAAGTCTTTCCTAAAAAGAAACCAGAATTTGAAGGGGACAGACACTTTAAATCACTCATTGGAGGAAGACTACATCTTACCTCTCCTGCCTTTCCACTTCCAGCTGTAACTCTTCACTTCTTCTGCAGGTGAAAGCCCACTTGACATGTTGAGTGAGTCAGTTCTGCGCAAGCAGCGAGCGTCCCTGCTGCAGGGAGCAGACCTCAGCCCCACACAATAATTACAATGTGGCTTAGGGCTGCCAGCACCCAAGGACCTGCTCAGCTTAGGCAAAATTGGTCACTCCTCAGGTTTTTCAAAAGAAAGCAATACTTTTTCTCCAAGGTGAGGGTGCTGAGGTGTGTGAGGAGGGAATAGGATGGGGAGTGAAACCATGATGTGGTGAGCAGTTTAACATAATAGTGAGAGAAGCAACAGCCACTGGGGCCAACTCCCAATTTCAGGCTCAGAATCTATTTGGTCCTGGCTACAATTTCCCTTTATAAAACTCTAAATCCTTTCAAACTGGGCAATTAAACCCAAGTGCTATAGAGCTTAAGGGACTCAAACAGGATTTTTAAGAAAAACTTACGTTTTAAAAAAAAGTCTCTCAAATGCTTATGTTCCAGGATTTTGGGATATGTTGTCAGAACAGAGCAAGGCTGTAAAGAAGGAATGGTTTATAAACTGTCGTGTTGTATTCTGATCTCTTATAATGATAGTTTTCAATTCTATGTTGTCACATGTTGCTGTATTAAATGTAATACTACATCCAATTCATGAAAATCAAGACAGATCTTCAATTAAAACAGCCAAATAGGAACATGCAACATTGGTAATAAAGCTATGCAGTGTAGAAGATATAATCTCTGATTGTATAGAAAATGGATTGAAATATACCTTGGCAGTATGTATATGAGTTCTCAGGAACTCATAAATAACTCACATAAATATGTGAGTTTATTCTTTTGACTGGATAGGCTTTGCAAAAAAAAAGCCAAAGAATATAGTTTTAAGCTGAACGATTCTGCTTATAATACTCTCCCTTCCTGTCCACCCAACTGTTATTTTACAATTTTTATTTTTGACAGAACACAAAACAAAATACAGTACATTTATAAAGAAAAACAACCTTGAAAACTTTGGCAAGCAGATGTGGCTTGCAGCAAATCAGTTAATCCTGTTTTGTTCAACATAAAATCGATTGGTTATATGTTTGGTATGAGTACATTTAAAAGCTACCACACCTCCTGAGAAATGGAATAGGAGGAGGAAAAAGGTAGTGCTGGAGAATTTTAAGAATTCTATTTATATTCATCATAGTACGCTTGTTGCTTATGGTGAATAGATCATATCTAACAGCAAATAATTAGAAAGAGCCCAGCTCACTGCAAGCATTGCAAATAAGAATTATAGTTAACTTTCATCTAGAGAAGTAAAGTGAAAACAATAGAATGCAAAGCAAATGTTTTCAGAAAAAACAGAGTCTACGTAAGGAGAAATCTGCAGCTGGAGTTTCCTTACTTCACTCTGATATTATCCCATTATGGCATCTTCTGTGGTTTCCCATTACTTTTATCCTCTGCTGCTGTAACAGCACATTGAAAAGAGGAAGTGGTTGCCTTGCCAAATGGGATCCGTACCCTTGGGTGGCAGTGATTGGAGCACACTGAAGCAACGGAGCAACGTTGAAAGCTATGTATTACCACAGGCTCTCCATCTGAGGTTACAAACGGAGCGAAGCTGGGTGAGAGAGACTGCTTTATCTTGGTGGTGCCCTAAGAACTTAATGAATCATTGCTGGTGGCTGCTCAGTCAGCAAGACTGAGTATCCACAGATGTCATTAGGAGTTTTTTAGATAAGTCAAGTAATTGTATGGTCTACTGGCTCCCTTATAAAATGGTTAGTGCAGTCTTTTGAGATGACATTTCACTATTGACTGCTTGTTTTCTTGCAAATGGTTGTGCATCACCTTAAGATCCATAAATTGTCAGATTTTTCGTCTGTCCAGACCACAGGGCAAATATTGATCAGGAGAACTGTAGGTATATTGCCACCAAGACAGTTTTATTCTTATCTGCTTATTCCGTTGACTGGAGTAAATTGTAGAAGGCAGTCGGGGACCTGTACATGTCTATGCAGAGTTATTTCTTTACTTTTTGGTAAAATAAGACTTTTGAAGGACAGTTTGCATGGTCATGCCTGAGAATATTTCACGCTATCCTTACTAATCTGAGGATGGACATCAGTGGATTGTATGTGTTCTCTTGACATTGAAATTAATTTTCTGTTCTACTGAAATTCCCAGTGCAGAGGATGTATTGTACCACAGATATTTGGGTGGTGTGATAATTGTTTTTGGATTAAAACATGTAACATATTTGAGGTTATTAGAAAGAGTTGCGACTTGGAAAACAGTGAGAAAGGAATTGCTGTTGAGATACAGGAAAGGTGAATAGGTGTGCTGAAAAGGAAGAAATATGAGGAGAGACAGAGAAACTAAGGAAGTTTTCTTGCTAAATAGCAAGGCATGAAACAGTTCAGCATCCATGCAGCCAACTCACTGCTGTGGGCAGCTGCAGGCCAGCACTGTGGGGTGCTGCATGATCCGAACGAAACTGCTGTGTGGGAATGCTGCGGTAGCAGGGAGTGGCAAAAAGAGGACCGCGGGGCTTGAGCTTTCTTTAACCTCTTCTTAATTCTAGCAGCTCAACCAAGCTTAGACATTTCCTTTCCTGAGGCCAGGAGTACAACTGCCACCTGAAGGGAAGCAGCTGAACCCCTGCTGCAGTGGGTGTTCCTCATAGAATTTTATCCTCTTCAAAATCTGCCTGACAGAAGTTCGCTGCTCTGCTATTTGGAAAGGAATGAGCCTGGTCACAGGCTGTGGTCTAGCCCTGAAGCCAGTGTGGGCTGTTAGACTCCTGTGCTTGGCCTTTCTGCGTGTGTCTCTTCCAAGATTCATGATCTCCAGGTAGGTCAGGCAGTTACATTAACGTGCCTGAGGCATGGCCCCTGACTAAAGGCCAAGCAGACAAGCGTAAAGAAGGAGAAGATGACAATTGTTGTATTCGTGTGGCTCTGTGCTACACTCCCTCAGTCACTGGCTGAGGAGAAGGAAGGTGCCTCTTCCAAGGGAACTGTGGAGCACCCGCGAGGGGCAGAGCAGGCTGGGGCCTGGCACGCAGCCAGGTGAGGGGCAGACACAAACTGTGTGTAAGTATATGCATATGCAAACGAGTAAAAAGATCTCTCTGGCACCCGAAAATGCTAGTTGTGGAAACAACTGAGTTGCCAGTGAAGAGCCCCAGACCTGGGGATCAAGCTGCAGGGCAATGGCAAGCAGAGTTGTGTATAAACCCTCTTCTGGCTGGGCTTCCCTGGTTGCCCTCAGTTTCTTTTATGTGTTCTGTTTTAAGCTGCTGTGTTCAGACAGGCTTTTGAGAGTCAGAAAATGTCTTCAAGTGGGGGTTCATCATGGGAGAGGTGTGGGTGGCCTCCCCGCAGGGTGGAGCTCCGGCCCCAGCCTCAGAGGCACAGGCCTAGGCCTCCCGTGTTCCAAGCTTCTCCTCCGCGTCATGAGTTTGTGTTTAAATCAGTTCTGTGTTTTCACTCGTGTTTTCAGAGTTGTTGGAAGTGCTGGGTACTTTTCTAAGCCTTCTTGAAAGGTCCCACTTTATAGGAGAACTAGCATTCATGTACTACAGTAAAATCTTAAAGAACACTTCACTGGATAAAAATGTGCTATTTGTGATGATTACCTTACGGGAGGAACACAGGAGACCACAGATGTTAAAAATCACTGGGGTGAAAGCACCAAATAACTGGTTACATTAAACTTTGGTAACTATAGTTTCACACTTCTAAGAAATAAACTGATATAAGGTTTTTTTTAAAATTTAAATTTTTAAATTTATAAGAAATTAATTCCTTTCAAGAACATTTTTTTTTTTGTCTCTAAATGGACAACAATATGTTTTTTATAGTACAAAAAGTATTACAAGCTTATTTTTGGTTCTGAAAATTAGCAATGTAATGTAAATACTCAGAACTTAAGTTCTTTGTGATTTTTATCAAGTATTACTTTCTGATGTAGGATAGTAATACACTGTTTAATGTTGAGCTCTAAAAAAATATGAAAACTAGAGCAGTAATTGTTTTAAATCCAATTGCTTCATAGTGCCTGATGGCTTTGATGAAATACAAAATAATAAGATAGATGGTTTTCTTTTCCTTCCTTCGACGTCTAGAGATAGCAGGCATTTGCACTAGTGTTCACAGGACTCTGTGATTCCCATAACCAAAAAAAATGAATTTGCACTTCTTTCAGAGGGTCTAGCTATAGGGCATGTTGCATGTTGAAAGCTGACAGCTGGGCATTTGGCAGCTCCCCGATGTAGTCCTATGAATAATGTGGGACTGGTTATATGATGTATTCAATTATGCAGCACATACTAGTACTATGCTGAAATATGAAGGCTACTTCTAAAATTTAAGGGATGAATATTGTGGCCATATGTAGGCAAGCCGTAAGTTCTTTCACTCTACCTGTGTGCTGTGGTTTCCATAGGAAGAAAACCTGTGTGCTTGGGGTAGAGGGAGCCTTCTTACTTTGTAAGAGGGTTTCTGGAGACATGCGATGATAAGCACCTGCCCTGCAACCTGTGAGTCCAGGAAGATAAGTTTGAAAGATAGAATTAGTTGGAACTAATTGCTTACATCAAGTGTCAAAAATATACCTGTTTACCTTTTCCAGTGGTATCCTTGCACGGCCAGAGGCAAGTCATATTATGCTACCAGCTGTGTGTTTCTGTCTGCCACCTTAAACGGTTCAGTTTCATCTTGTTGACTTCTCCTTGTAACCCACACTTTCTGATGTGTCCTGCAGTTGAGGTTGTGAGTTTTGGTTTTTTGTTACTCTAGTGCTTTTTGAAGGATGGTGAACAGTGAAAGGTCAGACCATATCTGGATTGAGCCATATAGTAGTTATAACTTTAGTTTACTAGTGACTTTTCAGAAATGTTTAGGAGAAGCAGGGCAGTTCAAGTGGATAAAATGAGCCTCTAGATGTCTTAATTCAGCTGTGACCTGACCCCTGACATCCTCTGTGTATTATAATCAACAAGGCTGACAAACAAGAGATTGTAGCATAATTGTGGTATGAGTTTTGTCTATTGGATAAAAAATATAGTCTGCTATAGTCTGGCTCAAAAAAAGGATTAGCAAAATGTGGATTTCAGTCCAGCACAGTGAGAATTTAGTCTCTACAGTAACCAAAAGAGTAGACTAGTTGCAATAAATGTTAGATATAAGCAATACTGAAGGAATAGAAAATGGAAGAGCAATTAAAGTGGAAGCTAGCATATAAAGTCTGGCTATAATTCTAGTATATGCAACTGGTGATCAACTGTCAATGATCACTCATTTCATTCCATTTTCTTTGTGGATGATCTGTTAATTTTTTTATACAAACAGAATCTTGAAATACATCCAAGGAGGATCACTTTTTTACCCTATTTTGGAGACTATCAGTGAATCAAGACTAAAACAGTCTTGGTTTAATAAATTTTTTTCTTATTGTTATTGTTTCACACACAGTGTTTCGTCCTAGTACTAACATATTTTGTTGGGAGTTTTTTGTCCCTGCTGCTGTATGTATAATTAAATGAATGGTGGGGTTATGTATTCAGTGGCAATAGAAAGATTTCTGTAAGCTGATTTAAATTCACTAGAGAGGGAGAGAGCAAGAAAGATACAAAATTATATTTATTTGAATGATTCATTTGGCTATGGTGAGTTTAAACAGCGCTCAGAACTATCACAGAGAAGCAGGTTCTGTGAATACCTTTTTAAATTGAAGACCACATTCTTGCAGCCTTCATTGTAGAATTTCTTCCTAAATTACTGGTTATTTTCTGCGCTCAGAGAGCTATATAATCATGCATGGTCAAAATATTTTACTGGAAAGCCTAATAGAAAATGAATTCAACAAAACCATGTCTATATGAACCCCAAACTGCAGCATCCGGTCAAGAATGAAAATAACAGATTTATGGTAGCATTTGGGTGATTTTGGAAGAAGAGGTGCTTTTTTTTTTTTTTCCTCCACCC